>NW_028280765.1:627500-785000 GCF_059751285.1 Brachycentrus maculatus
TATATATATATATATATATATATATATATATATATATATATATATATATATATATATATATATATATATATATATATATGTATATATATGTGTACCTATATATTGTCCTGTGTAAAGTACCAGGGCCACCAACAATGCATTAGTTTGTCAAATGTGAGATTATTCCTTATCAACAAGTCACACTAAACGGGATTAATTTACAATGGTTGATTCACCACAAGGAAAGAACAATTGAGCAACTTGTGTGGTATGGGTGCCATATCTTGCGGAATGCTAATGCAGCTTTTGAACTACGTTTAAAATACTGAAGCGTACATGCTCGAGTTACATGAAATTTAACTGGTATTTTAAAAAGGTTTAAAATCACAATGCAACAGTACGTAAAGCCAACTGATCGACTCAAACGCGTGTTATATGATATATGTATGGAATATACCGACAAACCCAGGACTTGCTGGTAGATTACAACAAGACAAAGCATTGATATTTAATATTTTCAATTCATACATGTATTCGGATCAAATCAGCCGTCTAAATGACGGAACAATGGTCTTTGTAGTATCAAATAATACCACAAGTATATGTTATCAGCTATATTTAGTTGTTCATATTTATTTAAAAGTTTTTATAATATATTTATGAATATAATTTATTATAAATAAGTAATGATAAACTAATAAAATAATATCTATCCAAAGAGATACCCGTAATAGAGCGTACTGCTCGTGTTTACGGTAGGAGTTCCCTTTATAAACGATTTTGCAGCCTTAATTTAAAATTGAATTAATTAGCAGAATTCAAATAAACTTCAAACTGTTTTAGAGTAAAAAAACACACGTTAAACTTTAACATTATATATTTGATATCAAGCATATATGTAATTTATAAAGTTTGATATTTGCATGCTGGTGTAGTAATTATCCTGACGAAGAGACTAAATTAAAATATACACGCTAAACGTCGATAACATTGTAATTTTTTCCATTACTGAAAAACTCATATTCACTGTAATGGGAATTAAGTTTTTGACATTTTTATGTGTTTAATTCGTATGCGATATACACAGATATTGAATTTTTTTTCTTTCATTGAATGTCATATTATGATATGCCATAGTTTAGAGCTCTGCATAAAAATACTTCATAAAAAGTAAGAAGACGTTTTATGACAAGTCATACAAACAAAACAAAATTACATATTGGACGGGTTGACAACAAAATATTTATTTACTCGTACAACACAGTAGTGACATGGAAAAAAAGAACGCCGATGTATAACTATGTTCATAATCTATTAACGTGGACGCGTAATACACGATATTAGAGATTTATTTCAAAGAGAAATTTATTTTTAAAAGTTAATATACAAACGGAAAGTTTGACAGTTTGTCATCAGCTGCTCGCTCACACGGCATGGGCTGGAGTTTGGCTATTCGGTGTGTTCCAAATTACCGCGTATCCATGTACGACTAGCAACAAGTCCCGAAATAGTTTGACTTTTCTGATGGCTTCATTTGAATATTTGGACGTAGCAGAGTCCCAAAATAGTATCAGCAGTGCGAGAAAGTAACGAAACGCTTTTTATCTTCACCCCAGTTTACTTTGATCTGTATTACAATGATAGTAAGGTTTTTGTCTAATTAACCGAACTATAAATGTGTGTTTAAAAAAAAAGATATATACAAAAACAATTGAATCTTTCTGCAATCAAATAATAATGGATAACAATTTCTATATCATATTTTTCACTTAACGGAAAAAAATTTGAGTGGTCCAAATAAAGATTTCCATCACTCAAAATCATTTTTTTAATTGAGTTAATCATAAATAAAATTAATGATAAATTTTACGCCACCTTGAATACTGTTTGTATACTGCAGCTGTCTAGTTCACCAATACCTAATATGATTGGCGTACGACGCCATTTGCATAAATTATAGCATCTTCCGATAGGATGATTAATATTGCCCCATTCTGTATATAACGACATAATATTTTTTTGTTTATATTAATAAGTATTGAAATATTAAATAAGCACACAAAAAATAGAATTATGAATCCTGAAACCTATACAGCATAACGTTTATAAGATTATATATTTTTTTAACTTGATATCATTTTTGCCTAATAATGTGATAAACACATTTCTTAACAAACTTAATAATGACAAATAAGTCGTTGACACAAATGAACTTAAGTTAAATTAAGAAGAATACGTACGACTTTTCAAATGATTAAAATATTCGTCCCTTTTGCTTGTCACACTGAAGGGAGCTGTAGTTAAATTGGGTAGGCGTGTTGGAAGTGATAATTAAAGGGATTGAGGATTAAAAAGAATGTGAAGAAAAAAATGAAATAAATCAATGCGTAGAGATCAAGAGCTAGCTTCATTTTAATCCGTTTCAACTAAGGGAAATCCACAATGATAGTTTGGATTATCTCGTGTAACTAAACTCCTAATTAACCATTACGCCGCTTCCCGTAGGGATAGGCAGAGAGAATAGCCAAAGAGAATAGAATGCCAAACCAATCTGTCTGTGCAAACAATCTTCGCCTCTTCTACATTCTACATGCATCTCCTCATCCGTAGCCGCCGAAAATTCATACATGCATTTCCTCACACAGGTTAAGACCTGACTACTTTCAAGTATTTGAAATACTTGTCATGCCAAGTTTTTCTCGATCTTCCTCTGCTTTTATTACCAACCACATTCGGCTAATAAATTTTAAATATCTCGTTTGAATTTTTTTTTTCAAAATTATACATATATTTATTAATAATGTATACTTATATCATTTGAAATTTTTGTGTCAATAGTTGTGTAATATTTTTGATCAGTGAAGCCGGCGAGACAGGATCGATTCTCGTCTCGATCCAAAAAAAAAATTAGATGTTATCTACGTGATAAAGATTGATTAAACCTTAGCTTTATTTCAAATAAATTACAAAATAACAACGAAAAAATCGGTAACCTTAATTTCCTACTAATGCGATTCGATTTCCGGTTTTGCGGAAGTCATTAGACGTAAAACTTCAGAAGATAAAATTATTTATCTACGCAGAATGTAGATACATTTATAATTGAGGCCCAGACAACGAGATCTTTTCTTTAGACAAAAGTCTAATGCAGGGGTTCTTTACGTTTCGAGGTCCGTTGGCCCCTTTTAGGTAGTAACAAAGGGGACATTTTCCTCAGCTTTCATCATCAGCCATTAAGATCCATTTAGGTGCCAGAGTGAGAAGAAAAACATTCAATTAATATTACATTTTAATTATTATTTAAACACCAAATTGAGATAACCCTTATTTTGTGCTGACTTGGTCAGATATACATAAAATAATATGGTATAACAACTACAAAACATAGTTTTTTCAACATATTTTTTATTTGACCAGTGACCAGGTTTTGTCGTTGCCGACAGCATCAGACTGACAAAACAGCACTGACATAGACAAAATTTAATGTTATATACACACATAGACAGGGGTTGAAAACTATGATTTTATCTAAGTTTTTCTAACAAAATTTATTTTAATTGAGAATAATAACATTTAAGTAGAAGGAAAAGTTTTAGGTTTGATTTTTATATTATTTTATTTTAGAAATGGATTTTTTAATTTAAATTAGACAAACCAACATTTTTACATACTAAAATTAATTTCTAAGTATTTTTTTATATACAAAATCATACTTAAAAACCTTTGCCATAACTTATATGAAAGTATAATAATAATACTCTACTTAAATTCATTTAATTTTACATTAATTTATTATGTTAGAAAAGTTATACAAAATATTGGTGTTTAACCCCGACCTCGTTTTGAATATAAAATTAACTTTATGGAATTTTTCCTAGCCTCCCACCAGTCTGATGATGTCGGTAATGACAAAACCCGGCCACTTGTCATATAAAATATATGTGGGAATAACAATAAATTAATTATTTTATTTTATAAAATGCAATTCCACCAAGAAGAGTCTGTTCAAATTTGGTCGGATATATTATTTTTTATTATTATTGGAAAAAAATATATAAATGTATTTCTTAAAACCTGAAAATTGATCTTTAAACCCCACAACGATATTAGAAAGCTCATAACGATGACGGTATTATGTCACAATAATACCGTCTAGCTTAACTTCCTTCTTGAAACTTCCAAGAAAACGTAATTAACTTCTCATAAAAACGTTATGTAAACACATTTACGAGAATTGCGTTTTCTGAGAAAAACCAAATATCTGAAACAACTTTCAAGACATTGTTTAAGGCCCAACATATCGCTCACTCCTTTCAAGAACGTCATAAATCAAAATACTTGATTTTTCAGGAGAACGTTTTTAAAGTTTAAAAATATAATACAATGTATTAAAAATTAATATCAAGACACTTATTGAACTTTTTACTGTGCAACAGATCTTTTTGGGTAAAACCTGAAGATTTTTTCTCCATTTGAAAAATATTTAGTATATTTAAAAAAAAAAAAACAATATCTTTTCTTCAAAATGCAAAAACAACACTTTCTGCCCTGTAGCGGGTAAATATTAAGTTAAAAATATGCCGCTTTTGCTGAGATATAGTACATTTTCTGGGCATTCCGAAAATATGCACAACTGAAAATTGACGAATTTTGATTTATGACGTTCTTGAAAGGAGTGTGCGATATGTCAAATTGCATCTTAATTATAACCCAGGTAACATTTAAAGTAATTGATTTTTTTAAACACCCTATTTGTATTGAAAATATAAGGTTTCTTCGAAATAAAAACATGGTTTTGAAAAGAAAAGAGATATTGAAAGGTATAAAGTAAAAAAAATCAATCAACATTCTAAAAAAACCAACAAAAAACACAACAGTCGTATTTCAATATTTTACATCGGGCGTGGGGTGAAGACCGACTCTGAGCGCAGTCGGACGCTAAATGAATCCTATTATTGCTAGTAAGGCCTTAATGTTTAATCGACTCAATTAAAATTATATAAAATTAAATCAAACGATAAAAGTACTGAAATATATTACAAGATAAATTAAATAACAAAAATTAATACATTTTATGGACCAAAAGTACCATATCAATACTTTTATTATTATATTACTGCTTATTCGTAAATATTATTGTTAAGAAAACATAATCGAAAAAAAAACATTATTTTCTACGAAATCACCAGAATGTTAAAATTAAATAAGAATTGGAAAGTCCGTTTGATAACACAAAGCAATGAATCTACAAAGAAATCTCGAATAAAAAACAAAAAACAGAAGTGGGTGGCAATTAATAATAATTACACTCTTGTATCTGTCACAAGAAATTAAAAGATGTTATCAAAAAGAAAACAGGGAGTTTTCTTTGTTTCCCGCGCCTATAAAGTACCTACGCACGTGTCACGTAATTTGTAAATGTCATCTTTTAAAAAATGACGGCGACGAAGCCAAATAAACAAGCGGTCAGATCACTAACCAGACCAGAGACCGGGTGTAAAGCTCGGTCTACACCGGCATGCTCGTACTCAACATAAGAAAATACCGGTTTAATTTTCCTCCAAACAGTTCTTTTTAAGCGAAGAAGATAAACTCAACGTGTCCTCACATACGCACACTGTTCGCACTTTGGCAAACAGCGTTAATCTTTGTATTTTTTCAATATGTAAATTAAGAGACATAGAAAGAGATAAACAAACAAACTAATAAACTAACCATCACGCCGCTTCCCCGCAGGAGTAGGCAGAGAGAATAGAACGCCACACCACTCTGTCTTTGCAAACATTATTCGCCTCTTCCACGTTCATGCGTTTCCTCATATTTACCCGACGATTATTACGACTCCTAACCTGACCACTTTCAAGTATTTGGCATACCTGATCGTGCCAAGTTTTTCTCGGTCTTCCTCTGCTCTTTTTTCCAATTACATTCGCCTCATAAATTTGTTTTACCATTCTTTCCTCACTCATTCAACAAGAAACACCATTTTCTTATCTAATATTTATTCATCATGAAGCAATGATATCCTCATCGTGAGCCCCTCTATTATATTATCTGTATTCCATTCAATATATTTAGCTGCTAAATCAAAGAAAAAAACGCAAAGCTAAGATAATAAGCATCACCGATAAAATTACAGTAAGAAAGTGGTAACTGTGTTGAAATGGTTTGGGCATGTGAATTAAATGAGCGAAGAAAAGATAGTTAAATAAATTTATGAAGGGAATGTGGTTGGAAGACAGCAGAAGAATACCGAGGAAAATTTGGCATGTTCAAATATTTCAAATATTTGAAAGTGGACAGGTCAGGAGCTCTGCGGGAAGCGGCGTGATGGTGAGTTAGTCAGTTTTTTTCCTTTATATTTTTTACAAAAATGTTAGCAGGTAATATTAGTATATAACCATATAAAACGTTTATCACATGCATGTGATAACATTCTGTATACTTTTAAGTTTTGTGTGAATAGTGCTTTGGAAGTGACGGGTAGTATTGTTTCCATGCTGTGGTAGTGATTGTCCTGACGAAGAGATGGGTACGTCTCGAAGCCGGTAGACTTCGGTAAAATCTCGGTAAGTGGTTATATACTATATTTTTGTAAAAAAAAAATATAAATGTAAAAATGACTAACAACAAAGTTAATGCTTTAAATATTAATAATTCTTCTTCTCCGTCTTAATCCTCATTGCTGAGGGTTGTGACCCTTGCAGAAGCAATGACTCTTCTCCAGTTATCCCTTGACTGCGCTGCACGTAGCGCTCCAAATTAATAATATTGAGAATATTAGTTTTGTTTAATAATATTCGCATATTAATAATATTGAGAATATTAGTTTTGTTTAATCAAAGAACTTGGATCGCAGGAAAAATCACCTTGGTTTTACCGTTGGGTGCAGATAGGGATCAAAACAGGAAAAGAATGATGCATTTTTCACATTTAAAAAAATGTAACGGGACGGCAGTCGTTCGACCTCCGAACTCTGCAAATAAATCTACCGGTGTGAAGCGGGCTCAAGAGATAGGGTCGGTATCTACGAGTACTATCTACCGCGAGTAGCGTCGCCTAGCGGGGCATCCCCTCGACGCCGACGCCGACGCCGCGGTCACCGACCCGCCGCGCGCGGTAAACGACGTCGCAGCGCGTAAAAGCGCGGGAAATGAAAATGAAGCGGGGAATTTACATAACTTGCATTTTGTGTTTATGTTATTATGCGGGGAGAATTTACACTTGCTGCATTGTGTGTTTATGGCAGTGACATTTTAATATGCAGACGAAAACTTGCCGCCAAAAAAGAGTAGGCGACAAAAATTGCGTTAGTCTATTTCGGGGTAAAACTATTAAATAACTGTTTTACTGGTATGTTTTTTTATATATAATAAAATCATTTTTTTGGACTTAACTTCCAAGAATTAATATATATGACAAATGGTGCATAGGGTACTGCATCGTATTGACGAATTGTTATTTTGATCGTTACTTACATGAAAGCAAATGTGATCACTCCTGCGCTTCAGAGACCAGTCCAGGGTAATATGAAATAAATACGAGAGTGAAAATCACAAATATTTAGATATAATTAAGCACTTTAATCTAGTTTCGCTTTCTCAGACGATTTCCAATCATTTTCGTATGCAGAGTACTTAGACCCTAATGGAAAAATATTGTTGGCATTGTTCGAAACTTAAATTTAAAAGATAAAAACTATAAAGGAAATATTTAGGACACACACTAATTGTATATATATATATATATATTATGAGAGCTTGGCAAAACTCCAAAACCGTTGGTATCCATAAATTCAGCAGTTTGACCAGAAATGATCCTGGATATCACCGATATATACTGAAAGAAATATCACCGATTAAATAAGAACTTTAAAATACATACTTAATTACATACTCAACACAGGCCATGCCTAAAGAGCCGTAATACGTATAATAAATGTGTTTATGAAATGAATATGTATATTGAATGTATATATGTATTATGAAAATAAATAAATAAATAAAATAATTATATATTGGTTAGTTAAATAAAAACAGTTGAAAAACTGGGCAGTAAATAAAACTTAGTGTTTTGTAAAAAAATACTGCAATATGTAACTTATTTATTTATAAAAGAAAAAAATTCATATAGTTTGGCCATTTAAGTAAACGTGTAACTCATTAAACTTATGTTTACAAGAGGTTCATAATTTGCATGAAAAACTCCTTGTAATTTTTATACTATTGCCCCATAACATTATTTACTATCGAGCGAGCATTTTCACTCGTGAAAAGCATAAAAGTAAGAAAATTCAAAGAAAAATGGTGTTTATTCTTAAATAAAAATAGGTTTGAAGATTAGGAAAGTATTGAAAAAAATATACTTATTCCTTTACGAGAAAACTAGGTATTAGATACGCGATGCCCAGTATCATTAAGATATAAAAGGCAAATCAGGTACTTGAGCTTTGATGTGTTACTTGAGCCCAGTACAAAAAAATTAATGAACGTATCGACATGATTCATTGTTTCCCTTACAGGTGACACTTATTGTCACGATTTTCGATCGATACCACGATCTAAATATTTTTTTGTACTGGGTTCAAGTAACACATCAAAGTTCAAGTAGCCTCGTTCTACGGTGCGTGAAAAGGTAATTAATAGTAATGATTTGAAAAGCGAGTAAATTAAAAAATATATGTGATGAAAGGAGATTGAAGAAGAAGAATAATTAATAATTATATGAGTAACTGAAAAACCAGAAATATTAAAGGTAAAAATCAAGCGATGAAAATACATGAATACTAAAACGGGACGCTCAGAAATCATAACGAAAACATTATGTAGAAAAAGATGTATAGATAAATAATTACACAAGTAACAACGGCTTACTTACTTAAGGAGCCGTTTCGCAAATAGATTTGGGTATAAGCTTCTTTCTAGATCTCGCGCCAATTGTTCTGCGCATCTGCGGACGTCTTCTGCTCTATATTTCTAGCCGTTGCCGCCACGATAGGACCCTCTTATTCCACCTTCCATGTGCCTAGCTAAATGGTCGACATACTTCAAATTTATATGTCAAATAGTTTGTGTGATTTCAGCAACAGTGGTTGTTTGCCTTATCAACTCATATGATTTTCGGTCTCTCGAGGAGAAACCTAATATTGGTCATTCCTCAGCCAGTTTTGATATAACCTTGCCATGTGAGAGTCCACGTCTGCGCCCCATATGTTAATACATTAAGTATAACAACGATAGTACAAGAAAAACGACACTCGATATGATAACGAATACCAAGAAGATGAATGAATTACAATAATACAAATAAGAGAAAAAGAGGAATAATAAATCATAATAATCAATAATAGTAGCTTACACATAGTGCTGAATTATCAGAGACGTTAAGAAGAAAAAAACAAAGTAATAAAATGTAAACAATCCTTATTGAAAAATAATAATAAAACAAAAGTTAAATGAAAAGTACAGTGAAATAAAAAAATATAAACAACATGCTTGTAAAATCACCTTTAATTTAGTGGTAAGTTCAGAGTTTTGGTCAACGCGTAAGAATGAAATTAATCTTCACAAAGCAGATGCGTAATTTGTTTTTCACTAGTAATAAAACGAAAACAATCCTCATTGAAAGATAATAATGTAACAAAACTTAAATGCCAATTACACTGAATTAAAACACGCTTGTAAAATCACCTTTAATAAAGTGTAAATTTCAGACATTTGTCCAACGCATAATAATAAAATTAATCTCCACAAAGCAGAAAAAGCACGGGATGCGCAATTTGTTTTTCCCAAGTAATAAATCGAAAACAATTTTCATTGAAAAATAATAATGTAACAAAAATTAAACGCCAAGTATACTAAATTAAAAAAAAATAACAACGTGCTTGTAAAATCACCTTTATTGATGTGTAAAGTTCAGACTTTTGGCCAAGGTGAAAAAATGAAATCAATCTTCAAAAAGCAGAAAAACGCGGGATGCGTAATTTGTTTTTTCCAAGTAATAAAAACGAAAACCGTCCGCCTCCGTAGTGTAATGGTCAGCACGCTCGGCTACCGTTCTGGAGGTCCCGGGTTCGATTCCCAGGGAGGTCAAATAAATATTAGTGATTTTTTCACTGTAATATTTATTCAATATTACCCTAGACTGGTACCTGAAGCGGAGGGCTGATCACCTTTCCTTCATGCGTAAACGATCAAGATAACACTGTGTTTATATGACTCAGTGCCCTATGCACCATTGGGGTGCAAATAAGGGTTTTATTATTATTAATAAAACGAAAACAATCTTCATTGAAAAATAATAATGTAACAAAAATTAAACGGTAAGTACACTGAATTAAAGCAAAATAACAAGATGCTTGTAAAATCACCTTTAATTAAGTGTAAAGTTGAGACTTTTTGGTCAACGCGTAAGAATGAAATTAATCTTCACAAAAGAGATGCGTAATTTATTTTTCCCAAATTCCCCGAAATTCCCGAAAGCTTTCGTCGCCCGCTTCATGAGACGACCTTCGGCCCACGCCTACAACCTTCGACCTTGAATCAAGCGTTATTTACGCACAAAACATTACGGTATTTACAGAATATCTATTACTTCGTGAAAAAACAACAAAATATTTTCATTTATATTACGTTGACGAGACTGCGTCACCGATCAATGTTCGTAATAAATACGTTTACCTTTTCACTTTTTTTTTGCCAATAATAGTCAGTTACAGACAATCGAAGTGTCCAATTAAATCAAAACGCCAATCCAACAGACAAGTCTACTGGTTTTATTGGTAAAGAATAAAATAATTATCTCGTACTCCCGTGTTTTTTTTAAAGCTTACAAGTTCTGTGTTGATTTTAAAATTAAGCAAACATTTTTTGAGTCTACTAAGTTGTATTTATATTGTAACAATTGTTTCGCCTAGTTATGGCATTTTCAAACGAATGTGAAGATCAAATGGACTGACTTTGTAGCTGTAGTCCTTATGTAGCTATACAATTTTTTATTTCAGTTTTACTGAGTAAATACCACTTTTTCTTAAAATCTACAGTGACACATGTTTCGATGCATTCCGTATCATTTTCAAACACCGTTATTTATTTATTAAGTAAAACTAAAATTAAAAATGGATAGATTTTACCACAAAGTGACTGCCGAATCAATTAACTTAGGTACAAGTTTTGTTATGAAGTATCAACCTATCGTCCAAAAATACTTGCAATTTTGACTAACATTCCTTCCTTGAATCAATCTAAAATTTTACATACTTAGGTATCTTTACTTGAAAAAATAAATAATACAGTAGAAAACAATACATTAAAAGAAATATTTTTCAATCTGTATACGGTAACGTAAAACTACAGGCCCAAGCAGGCAAAACTTTCAAGCTTTTATTTAAGGCTGGATATTCGGTAGCCCGCAACATTTTTTTTTAACCCAGGTAACTTTTAACGTAATTGATTACTTTTCTTCCTAAAACACTGTTTTTGTTTTGAAAGAAGTTTTTCTTCGAAATAAACATATGATTTTGCCAAGAAAACAAAAATTTAAAGCTTAAGAAAAAAATTATAAAAAGATTTTTTCAATAAATATTCTAAAAAATTAAAAATTCTTATAAATCTTCAAAAAAAATGTGCGGAGAAACGTTTATCTTCTTGCGCAGCTGGTCACGTTCAGAATTTGTACGTTTGGGATCTCAGCCTTAAGTTCACTTAATTATGTAATTAAATGAAATATTAGCTGCATGTACATATTTTTTAAATATTTTTTTATTCTTCTTCTAACCCTTATTTGCACCCAATGCTGCATTATGCACTGCATCATATTTACGAAGTGTTATCTTAATCGTAACTTATATGAAGGCAAGGTGATCACTCCTGCGCTTCAGGAACCAGTCCAGGGTAATATTAATAAAAAATCAAAATCCATTTTCAATCGGTAAGTATTGTATTTAATATTTTTTCAGATATATGTAGAAGCCATAGAAGTGTTAAAACAGTGGCCCGAAGGCAGCAAAGATTACAAGGCGTGGTTCGTAATACCAGAGCGGACTGTCCGATAACGGCCAACGCCGACACCGGCCCATATCGTTACCGGGAAAGGGCGCTTGTGCACTACACGGAAACTGTCCGGCAGTCCGGTTTGGCGTGGTCCGAGTTCGCGCGCACCGTGATCGCGCACCGATCGAGCGCATCGATCCGGAGAAAGACGGACAAATGCACAAACCAATCGTCCGTTTTTTCATGCTAACCGGACGGCCGGACAGAAAAGTTCCGTGCAGTGCACAGGCGCTCGAACGTGCCCGCCAGCCGCGGCTAACCATTCCACAATTCACCGGCAATAATTCTACCATTGTTACGCGCAGATTCTGATCTCGGGCCGCCGAGTTATGCAAGTGATTGACATTTGAAAAACCGGGTTAATTCATAACTAAATTTGTATTACACGCCTAATAATCGAGGTATAATACAGATGAATTGCCATTTCGCAACTTGCGAATTGGCTCTATCCAATTGGGTCAATATTAACGCAAACTAGAAATATGAGAGATTTGCAATATTTACTCGTTTTTATCCGAACGTATTAACGAAATGATAAATGTTCGTGATTTATTTTTTTTCTAATTGAAAAGCATTGTTACTCTGTAATATGGTTATATAACACTCTCTTTATTAAATACAGACATCAATATTCAGTTAACCTGATGATGGAATGGTTATTCCGAAACTGGTAGTCATGAAGTAGCGTTTGAAGTGGTATTACGCAAACCGAAAATTTGTCGAAAGAATATAAGTTATTTCTTCACAGCACCACTATTTTTGACTTATATTTGTGTTTTGTACTGAAATTTCTTGTTGGAACTGCATTTTATTATATTATAATATAACAACTATTAATGGCCAGGTTTTGTCGTTACCATGATACCATATGTTTTTTTATAAAATTTTTAATTACCTTACGTCCGAGTGGCTCTGAAATCTAGTTACGACTAATGCAACACCACTTATCATGGTCCTACTTAGGCTTCAACTTTATGAGTTTTAAAGCCTATACCTACTCGTCAGTGGATTTACTCTTTGATGTTTAAAGTTACTAAAATAGTATGTAATTCACGAGTGAGAATTCTAGGCAAAAACACTAGCTTTCCCGCTAAAGGCATGGATTTAAACATTTCTATGATTCTAAGTTAGCAATGAAGTAACTAAATTGAATGATTTTACTTCTATAATTTGACTTGTGATATGAGCGATTAAATTAATACAAATTGAATGAATGTAAGTAGTGCGGCGCTGATGTTTCACTGCCTCCTATATTTGGTTTTTAAGAAAATTATCTAACTGCGTACTGATTAGCATTACAAAAAGAAGAAAAATATTGTGTTGAACATAAAAAAATATCTACGATGAAATAGTCAAAAACGAAACTCTTTCCCCGTAAGTCAGTGATCCGCGAGGGGGATTGCTTTGGGAAAATGTTCAGCAAGGCAAGTTAACAGCATTCTATAATTACCACCATCCGCTTTGAGTAAATAATGCTTCCAGCTAATATTTATTTTCACAAAGAATATAATTGTGTCTAGAATGGCGGCGCCAAAATGTGCCAAATTTATGAGCTCTCGGGAACGCGACCTTGAACGGCGTGTGCTTCAAAGGCGTGCAAGGTGCCCTTTTGTAAGGTTAGAGAGAATTAAAGACATTTCTAGAACATTACCGAGAAAAATTACAACCGAGTATTTACATAATTACATAAAAAAAACGTCTACTCGATATTACGTAAAAACACTCAGTGCGTCGATAATTTAAAATATTGACGAAGTACTTCATTGAGTCGAGAAACCAATAATTTATTTTTAATATTTAAAAAAAAATTAAGTTACTTTTATAATATTCCCAATGAGTAATTTCTAGCAGACAAGATTTAAGGTTAACAAGAGTGAAATACAAATAAGAAAGTTTTTTTTAAACAACTAACGCAGGGCATGTTGTAAAATATAAAACAATAAATATGCATGTATGGTATGATAAATAGGCATGTAAAAACATACGGTAAGAAGCATGATTAAGAGAAAATATAACAAATCGCTAACACAAATATAATAACGTTGATGAATTTATTTTATTTATTGTTTCGGCATTAACTTTGTGGTAAGACATGTTACAATGATTAAAGAAAACACTTCGTTTTTTACCACTTGAGTTTTATTAGACTACATGTTTCAGAAGTTAAACTTCCATCATTCTATATTATATTTTATATTTTAATTATTATACAGACCTGAATGATGGAAGTTTAACTTCTGAAACATGTAGTCTAATAAAACTCAAGTGGTAAAAAACGAAGTGTTTTCTTTAATCATTGATGAATTTAATTAAGTTTTATTTAAAATATAATTTTTAAAATGTAATAATTTTAATATTTAATACAGTGTCAAGTATTTATAAAGAAAATTTAAAACACATGTTTAACATTTATATTCATGCGTATAAAAGTAAAATACACATTTTCCGAATTATGCTGTAATAAAGACATTTATTTTTGCAAAATTAAGGATTTTAAAAATCATAGAATTTATGTAAAAAATGGTAAATACTGTAAGAAATATTGTAAAAAAATCATTTTCATTTGTTACAACTGTTTAGTATGATTCAATAATAATAAGAATAATAAAAATAAAACAAAAATATATATATAGGGACGTTCAAATGATATAGACATGGAAAGGAGAGTGAATGCTGGGAACAAAGTGAATGGTGCACTGAAATCAGTTATAGCAAATAAAAACCTATCAGTGGAAGCTAAACTGGCAGTGCACAACGGAGTCCTGGTTCCAACTCTATTGTATGGAAGTGAAACATGGAGTTGGCAAAAGAAGGATGAAAATAGACTGAATGCAGTCGAAATGCAATCTCTCAGAAGAATGTGCGACAAAACGATGTATGATAGATGTGCGAATAGTGAAATAAAGGAAGGAATGCAAAGCTGAGATAAGCATTATCGATAAAATTAAGAAAGGTGTGTTGAGATGGTTTGGACATGTAGAACGAATGAGTGAGGAAAGAACGGTAAAACAAATTTATGAGGCGAATGTAAGTGGAAAAAAGAGCATAGGAAGACCGACAAAAACATGGCACGATCAAGTATGCCAAATACTTGAAAGTGGTCAGGTTAGGAGTCGTAACAATCGGCGGGTATGTATGAGGAGATGCATGAACGTGGAAGAGGCGAAGAATGTTTGCAAAGACAGAGTGGTGTGGCGTTCTATTCTCTCTGCCTACCCCTGCAGGGAAGCGGCGTGATGGTTAGTTAGTTAGTTAGTTTTTCTCAAATGGTATAATGTTGCTTTTAATTAAGTAGTCGGGTATTCCAGCATCTCATGGGAGGTAGTACGACGCTATTAAGTACCATTACACTGGTTACAGATGTGGTTATTTTTTTACTGTAATTTCAAAACGAATGAATTTATTCAATGTGTTTATTATGCAAATAAAACAATTATTTATGATTAGCACTGCCATTTTTTGTCAGAATCTAAAAACGATACAAATCATTTTATAATAATATTTATGATAGGAAAAAATCTTAGTAATAAACTGCGAAAGGATCGATCTTAGAAACATTTAGAAACAATCTGGTAAGTTTTCCGGAAGTTTAAGAACATCAATATGTAAGTGAATGGAAAAATCTTAGAAATTAACTAGGAAATGATAAATTTTAGAAACATTTAGAAACGATCTGGTAAGTTTTCCGGAAGTTTAAAATGCGAGTGTATAAATAATTACAAAAATGAATAAATAACAAGAAAACTTTCCTGGAAGCTATATTAATTTATTCTCCATGATTTGAAATTCAGTAAAAATACAGTTGGCATTTTCATTGAATATTCCGTTCAAACAATAAAAGAACACAGTACCTACTTTTATGATCTACGGAAAGTACGCCCTAATTTTCCAGCATAATATTGTGATATGAAACAGGGCACCATATTCCACATATAAAGTACATTTCTATGCTAGTGAATGTACACATGTTGAATTACGTACAGGTAGGTGAATAGTGTAGCAAAAAGTAATCATCGTCATTTGATATAACTGTAGGTACTCATAAAAACGGATGTTTGTTATTTCGTAATGCTCTATTACAAAACAATATCAGCATTATCACAATGTGGTACGCAAAGAAAATAGGGTATTTTCACGATTTGTTTATGTTAGCTAATAAATGAATATTAAAAAAATAATAACCATGATCTGATGTGATCAAATCTCGCCGGTTAAAATCATCTTTGGCTTCGGGTCAATACTGAAGGATGCTGCTACTCTTGAGGGATGTTTCGATGCGAATGTACGAATACTCCCTTAGTGACATTTTAAGGGAAACAGATATCTATGCAGTTTGAAATAAAATTTATGTTCGCATAACCAAGGTTACAGTAAAAATCAATGGTTTTGTTCCGTTCATTTATCAATTATAGTACAAAATATTTTGGAAATACATTAATCGAAACAATGAAACTTTTTTCGGCTTCTCTAAAATAGGTTCTTTATTAAATACAAGATATCACTCACTCCTTTCAACAACGTCATATTTCAAAAATCGTCGATTTTCAGTCGTGCATGTTTTCGGACTGCCCAGAAAATATACTATATTCCAGCAAAAGCGCCATATCTTGAACCCAATATTTACCCGCTACAGGGCAGAAAGTGTTGCTTTTGCATTTTGAAGAAAGGGTATTGTTTAATTATTTTTTTAATATACTAAGTAATTTTCAGATAGCGAAAATCCCTTCAGGTTTTACCTAAAAAGATCTGTTGCACAGTAAAAAGTTCAATAAGTGCCTTGATATTTATTTTTAATACATTTTATCATATTCTTAAACTTTAAAAACGATCTCCTGAAACATCAAGTTTTTTTTTATATATGACGTTGTTGAAAGGAGTTGGTGATAAATTAGCGTCGATTTATCTACTTATTAGTCTTCTGTAGACATATACCTTATTGTATAATAACTTTTGTGCATACCGACTTTGTCTTTTAATAAAAGTAAACATTTGACCGACTTAAATTCTACGAAGTCACACGTCGTAATATTTTTCCACTGCCTCCTTTGTATCGGCAAGCAATGTTGTACTCAAACAGGTATTAAGCTCTAGGTGTGTGTGTAAACGCCAAAGAATTTCAAGAATTCATAACAAATATTACATTAGAACTCGATGTCGGTTTGTAATCAATTTAATGAAGTACGCCATAGGGTACGCAGACCACCGTTCACTAGCTGCAAATATGACGAAGTCAATTTCCCAACAGGGGAAAATAACAGACATTAATCTTCGCGACAATTATCATTATTCCAGCGATACTGAATGACACACTTTCCAATTCCACGGCGAAAAATATGAAAAGCCACAGACGACAGCTGTCAGTCGAGGCAGAATTGGCGCGAAATTCTCCCGCCAAAACGGAGCAGTTGTTGTTACTTTCGCTAAACCTTGAAACGCGCCAATTTACATTTTACGATTATGGAATGTTTAACCTCAAAACTTCGGATCGAGTTGCCACGCTCAAAGTTGATGCGTGACGTAACCCGAGACCACAGACGCGAAGTGAGGCGAGGTCCAGAACGCGCGGACCCGTGTTGATGTTTCTTTACCGAGAACCGTCCAACAAATGGACAGTTTAGCTTGCCATTTCTCGATTATTTGTTACGGTTTCGTAGAAAACATTATGTTCTGTTCCAGATTTAATATAGATTTATCAGAACGGATGGCAAAATTATTTCAATTTTGCTAAAACTAATCGAAAACCAAATATCAAAAAATATATTCAATATATTATTTTTACTTAAGCTCTAAATTAAATCGGCTCTCCAAACTTAAAACACAGTAAGGGACATTTTTTGTAGTGCGTTTTTTTTTGCATTTTTGGACTAAGTAGAATCTAATCTAATCTTAGTGCAAAGATGTAAAAAAAGCGCACTCCAAAAAATGTCCCTTACTGTGTTTTGAGTTTGGAAAGCCGAAGTCTGCCTGTTAATCTTCTTAACTTGTGCTTTATTTTATACTTGCTGTTTACTTTTAACTCATTTAACATTTGTGAAATTTTGTAATTAGATTGTTACAATTACCTGTTTTATTTGTTATTCATTATTGTAAATGTATGTATGTTATTGTTCTGTTAAATTTCTAAGTAAATAAAAATAAAAAAAATAAAAATAAAAAAAAACATTAAGATTAAGATAGTCATATGTTGTCAGATTTTCTTCTTATAGGTAAATATAGAACCTTAGGAACTGGCACTCAATAAAAAGTAAAATGCATTTTTTTAATAGAAAAAACCCGCAAAGCATCTCTTTTAGATGCTTGTCTGCAGGTAGGATAGTGAGGATAGGGATGGTAAATATGAAAAATACATCACAAACACCCACACCAATAATAAAATAATTATAAAATATCTATGAAAAAAAAACTATTGTTTTTTTAAAATAAGGTACGCAAGATACTAATGGTATCACTTGTGCTAGAAAGTAGACACTGAGGATAAAATGCCAAAATTATATAACACATCGCTTATGCGGCATTCTAGTCACCTCTTTGCACCTCTACAAAAGAAACAGTATTATTCTCGAGTGTCATATGTATGCATAATAAAGGAAAATCATTTAAATATCTAAAATAAACATCAACATTACCTGAAAAACTATTTTACTTAGAATTTGTACCAGGAAAAATACACACATAAAAAGATCATGTACATGTTCTTCGGAGGTTTTTATACTTACTGACGTATTTTATGGCGTATAAATCTAAAAATTTCAAAAGAAAATTGACCGATTTTCATAGTAGTACCTACGTTGATAAAATTTGATCCAACATTTATGGTGAATAGTTTACTATTTTTTTTCATTTTTTGATAATATTTTATGAATATATCATTCTAGTTTATGGTTTAAAAAAGTACGAAAATAGTAAGTTACGATCGCCTTAAAGGCAATTTTTAAAAACATCAATAAATACTGGGATTATTTTTACCTCGGCAGCGCAGGTGACAAATTGAATTAATGCTAAGTACCTGCGCTATTAAATTCGCGAAGGCTAGCACGTTTAGTGGCGAATTTAATACTCGACACTGGTACAATATTGCGTCTTTAATGAGAACAACCCTGTGTCCTTTAGAAGACGTCTGTACGCGAAGATAATAATTTGATGACATCTGCGTATCAGAGTGCGTGTACACGAGTACGATTTTGGCGGGAACATTGACCGGCCATGGCCGCCGACGTTTTGGCGCGAATATTACGCGGGCGCTATTAGTTTGCATACGTTGCGCAGATGGCGTTAGCGTTCAAAACAAAACTTATTGAAAATATTATTGTTATGGTTCATTACCGATCATTTAGACATAATTGCACGAGTTTTTTACACACAGCAGAACAGACACAATATATTGCATGGTAATATTTTAATTTCATTTTTAATATTATAATATATACTATATACATTATAACTCAATTAATGGTTTCGTTTTGCATTAATATATCATTTTATCTGAGATTTATAGGTTAAGAAAATACGCATAGTTTTAAATAAACATATAATTTAAACGCTCTATCTTGATTACGTTGTTACATACTCACAACGCAGTTATTAATAAAATAAAATAAACTCACTAAAAACAAAATTAATTAAATACTTAAGGGCCAGTATTCGTTAAGTCGAAACTTAATTTCTCTCTAACACATTTGTGACATTTTACGTAATTATATACATATATATATATATATATATATATATATATATATATATATATATATATATATATATATATATATATTGTAAAAAACAAAAAATATCCAATATGCATTAAAAAAATTTAATTAGCAACGTAGATACTCTACGCGTTTTAAATAAAAAATGTTATTTAATAAAAGGTCGAATATAAAATAAATCTTAAATTTTATACTTTTTGCTAATGTGCACAATAAAATTTGAAATGTAAAAATAAAATGTATAATCTCATAAGGTAAATATATACATAAAACCAAATAAAAGGGTCTCTGTTAGCTAAAAGCTTTCTCCATCTAACATAGATGGCTGTTGTAAACTCATGTACCGTATAGTGAGATTAAGGATACATCTAGGAATTCCAAAAATTTGAGTAGTATGGTTGTCAATCTTGGGTAGAATGATGAATGTTGCACGTTTGTAAAGTAATCACTCAACCAATTTACGACAGGCCGTAAGCTCTGTAAATGTCCTGTCTTCTAAATTCTTCTTCATCTATGTTGAGATGTCAAAAACTGTTATGTCTGTTTGCATTAAAAATCTTCTTTTCATCTCACCAATAGATAGTTTCAAAAACATAGATGTCTCTAGTATTTGGACACACTCAAAATATTTACAACATTTTGAGTGTGTCCAAATACTTGTTCACAAAATCTGGATTATCTCCGATGAAATTACAGAAGTTATTTTCATATTATTTTTTGAATCTCTAGTAAAGTTTAGTGATTCAAGAACAAAGTTTCGAAATTGGCTTATATATATATATATATATATATATATATACAGAACTTCCAAGAATCAGAGTAGTGTGGTTGTCAATAATGGGTAGAATTGGTGAATGTTACACGTGTTAAAGTGATGACTTAAACCAGCCTATGACGGTCGTCAGCCCCGTGAATGTCCAGACTTCCATATTCTTCTTCATCTTTGATGAGATGTCAAAAAATAATATGAAAAATAACTCCTGTAATAATTGGAGATAATCCAGATTTGTGAACAAGTATTTGGACACACTCAAAAATATCCAGACTTCCATATTCGTCTTCATATTTGATGAGATGTCAAAAAATAATATGAAAAATAACTCCTTTAATTGGAGATAATCCAGATTTGTGAACAAGTATTTAGACACACTCAAAATGTTGTAAACAAAAAACAATACTTAAATGTTTTTTTTTTGTTGTATGATAATGTTGCTTGAATTTTGATATTTAATAATCTGATTTACCTTTCTAAGTTTGTCGAAATATTGCCCATTTTAGGAAGGGTTTTTTTTTTTAGTATAATAAAATTATGCAACATACGCGTCTGTCTCTTTCGCACGCACAGATGTCCAACGTAATATCATTACAATATTTATCCTTTTCCGGGCACATGACATTCAACTTGGCGATACGGCCGTCCCGCTCTCGCTCGCTTGAAAATTAGCGATTTTTCACTCGCACGTAGCCTTCTAAATAGCTTATCTCTCTTTCGGTCTCCACAAAAAATGGGCTATTCGATTTTCCGTTTCGCTCTGATATTTGACGTAGCAAGGTTCAAGTGCGTCGCGCCACAAGTTAATGCTCCTTGCTTGATTAGGAAACACCGGACAACATGTCAGATTACGTAGGCCTTTTACGGCGTATAAAATAATATTACATAAGTGTGTCATTGTTGCTCGAGCGGTATTCATAGACAAGCTCTGTGAATAGAGTTTTCGCGCCAAAATGGCAGCGTGCGTGCGAAAACAATGAGTGGACCGTTTCCCACAGAGCGGCGCTTCCTGCGCGGCAAACGGATGTGACGTCGTCAACTACGCACCGCATGGCATAATGGAAAGGGAGGGGGTAATAAAACTTTACGGGAAGCGTTTCCCGTGATCTCTTTTAGAGTTCTTTAATGCCGATACTCAACTAGCACAACGCAGCTGTAACGTATGGTATTAGTAGCTAGCTTCTGTTACAGCGATCTCCTTTTTGGTAGCTATATTTGCTGACGACTAGTCGACTAGACGACAGTCGCGACTGTCAGATTGCAATGATTAAATTTCTATAAATATGATAATGAGCTTAACTAAATCATAATTAAATGTTCAATTTCTAAGAACAATCGAACGCGGGGTATGACAATTAAAAAAAATATATTCACACTGTATCACTGAGATACCAATCCTTTTTTACTTGCATCACATCTACACACTACGAGCAGATTTAAAATTTGAATTTCCAAATTTGAATGAGTAAAAAGGTAGCAAGATCGATAGAGCACGACACAAAGATAATGAAATCGCTTAAATCGTTTACATTGTGGGTACATTTTTTCGGTACCATATGATATTTGCGGAGCAAAAATACTTATTATAGGATTTTTTTCATATTAAAGAAATAAAGAGATATCGTTCACTCCTTTCAAAAACGTCATAAATCAAAAATCGTCAATTTTCAGTTGTACATGTTTTCGGAATGCCCAGAAAATGTACTATATCCCAGCGAAAGCGGCATATTTTTAACGTAATATTTACCCGCTACAGGGCAGAAAGTGTTGTTTTTGCATTTTTACGAAAAGGTATTGTTTATTTATTTTTTTAAATACACTAAATATTTTTCAAATGAGTAAAAAACCTTCAGGTTTTACCTAAAAAGATCTGTTGCACAGTAAAAAGTTCAATAAGTGGGTTGATATTTATTTTTAATACATTGTGTTATATTTTTAAACATTAAAAACGTTCTTGAAAAATCAACTTTTTTGATTTATGACGTTCCTGAAAGGAGTGAGCGATATGATGTCGTTTTAAATTTTTATTTACTGTTGATTATGCAAATCGATGCTTTAAAAAAATGCAGTGAATTCTGTTTTGGTACACATTCCACTGATTAAACATGCTTATGTGCATGCTTAAGACTAGCATGATCTCTAGCTGTATACATTAGCTTTAAATATGCATACTCGTTTACATAAATCGATACTAGCATGCTTATAAGCAAACCTTAAAGCACGCCCATCCCACCCGCGCTACAAATAGCATAATTTTGGTGAGTCCAATTTTGAAAAGAAAAGATTACAAATGGAAACAGAATGTATAAAAGAGGGTATTCAGTTGAGAATTTTTTTATGAGACAATGGGACATAAGGATCTGTCGGATTTGGTGACAAGATGTGACGGATTTTGATTGATCGATATAAACTACATATGCTTTATGTATTAATTTTTAAATCAAACACAGTGTTTGATTTAAAAATTAATACATAAATTAAAATGGAGTTCTACAAATTAAAAAAACGCCAATTCAATAAATTACTAAATATGCTATAAATCCTTGTACAAAATGAGCAAGGAAATTTTTCTGAACGCAAAAATATTTTTAATAAAAAGTAGCATACTCGAAAATCGAGCATCTGACGATTTTTGAGTACGTTCGAAATGAGCATACTTATTTCTAGCAAAATACGTACAAGTAGCAATCGCTCGATTGTAGCATGCTTTTGAGCTAATCATGACCACGTGTATCTGCGTAGCTATACCTTACAGCTCGCGATTTGATATCAGTATATACGAATAGTATCTACGCGCGTATCATATTCGATTTACTTATCAAATAATAGTTCACATGTTAATTAAATCGTTCGAGCCAACGGAACAGCAACCGCTGCCGCGTGATTTGGCAATAAGTATAACCATTATCAATGGGTATTTCGACAGTGACGTAATACATTATATAAAAATATGATTAAAACAGCTTCCTCAATGAATAATGTAGATTGTTGTAAAAATGTTGGCATAAATCGTTTAAATATCTAGCCACGTTACGTGGACACATTTCCGGGGTGACGTCCTTGGTAGAGTTTAACACACTACTGAAAGACAATGATTATGTATATAAAATAAATTTTTTAGTATAAAATGGCTGAGATGTTTTTTCAAAACATATATCGGGAACTATGTGTCATGTTAGCACTTTTGGCTACCATGCTAAAGGTCTCGGATTCGATTTTAAAAGTGGGTCACACAAATATGATTTTTCACTTAAAACAAGATAACTAGATAAACTCCCTAATAAAATAAAAAAAATTGAAGATATCAAAATTCTTACGAAAAAAATTAATGCCCATTGCATGTAAATCTAAAAAAAATATATCAAAGAAAAAAAAAAGACTATTACACCATATATCAAATAAAACAATAAACCTTGAGTGTAAATGTCTCTCCAAGCACAAGAGCTCAGTCTTTTTTTGGAGGGGCACAGCGAAACTAAAATTATAAGTTTGCCATATGTATAAACGTATAGAAATTGTATTAAAAATGTAACTATATTAAATACAATATATTAAAAAAAAAAAACAAAATAAAACATAAAAAAACCAAATGCTTCTCTTTCAACTATCAAGAACGTTTGTGAACGTCAAATGTAAACGGAATTTTAAATTAAATGTTAAATAAAACACTGATTTTTTGAGTCTACTAAGTTGTATTTTATTGTTAAAAAAAACACATAAAAATCTTTTTTTTGACAATTTTTTCTCCTAGTTATTGCATTTTCAAACATTCGTTTTCAAACGAAAATATACAAAAAATATAAAATAAAAACACTTCATATAAAACATCGTTTGAGTTATCATTTAGACCTGAAGATGGAAGCTTGCTTCCGAAACTAGTAGACATAAATAAACTCAAGTGGTAAAAAGACAAATGTTTTATTTAATAATTTTAACATCTGTTACCACAAAGTAAATGTCGAAACAATTAATAAAATAATAATATGCAACTTGGTAGACTCAAAACATCAGTGCTTGATTTAACATTTTATACATATGACGTGGTAATAATTTTCTTTTGTAAATTGGGTGTAAATAATATGTAAAGTGGGTGTATAATAATAAAATAAACAATGTGTTGCTTTGTAATTAAAGTTTATTCTTAATTTATCTTTATAATATTTTTATATCTATCTATCTGATTCTGACAGTTCAGAATATTATATTTTTTCTATCTGATATCTTTTGTTTTATTAAGTGCGACGCATGCGACATCTGATGGTAGAACTGTTTTATGTAGGTACTATATGTAAGTACTTAATAAAATGTATAGGTAGGTACCTAGTTATTTTATTACATACATACATTAAAATGGGAGTTCTACAAATCAAACGCCAAATCTATAAATTAATTCTATATTTGGCAATGTAAACGCGTCGCCAAATCCGAGAATCGCCTATGATATCATCTCCATACAGGTATCTTAATTCCACGAATGTGCATTCAGGTCTTGAATGTAGATGGTTCAATTACTTATTACTACGAGACACATACACATATACGCAAATATGTATGTATGCAGGTATCTCGCGGGCTATGGAAAGGCATTCCGCAACATTCTGCGGAACTAGAATGCCAGTTTGGTAAATATTCAACATGGGTGTGTTTTTAATGGAATTAAACAGAACCCATATTAGCAACATTTTTAGTGCGTCCAAATACTTGTTTAAATCTGGATTATCTTCAATTATAGGAGTTATTTTTCACATTATTTTTTGACATCTCATCAAAGATGAGGAAGAATATGGAAGTCTGGGCATTTACGGGGCTGACGACCGTCATACGCTGGTTTAAGTTATCACTTTACACATGTGTAACATTCACCAATTCTACCCATTATTGACAACCACACTACTCAAATTCTTGGAAGTTCTTTATATATGAACCAATTTAGAAACCTTGTTCTTGAATCACTAGAACTTTACTAGAGACATCTATTGGTGAGATGAAAAGAAGCTTTTTATTGAGCAGAAACTCTTATATTAGTATGTGAGGTCAGAATCCTGGAATATAATGGGTAGAATTGTTGAATGTTACACGTGTGTAAAGTGATCACTTAAACCAGCCTATGATGATCGTAAGCCCCGATAATGCCCAGACTTCCATAATCTTCTTCATCTACGTTGAGATGTTAACATAATAAAAAAATAATATGATAAAGAAGCAATATTATTCACAAGTTGAGTGGACGAGTCTTGTCCATATACCTGGCTCCATCCCGGCTTATCGTCTTTGTAGACTATGGGGTCAGCTCTCCTCATCTTCAGGTTGTAGGTCCTTCTATCATATACAACGTCACCTAGGCCATGCCTTCGAATCATGTTTTCTTTCTGTAGCATCCATGTATTTTTTTTGTCTTCCTCTCTAGATAGGAAGATCCGTAGCTATAGCCTGGTTTACAATATGTTCAGGTTCTCTGCGTCCTATGTCCCCATACCATCTCAATTGTCTTTTCTGTACCTTACTATTGATGTCTGTTAAACCCAGGCTTCCACAAATGCGTGAACTCTTTATTTTGTCTCTCAGGGAGACTTCAGCTTACTTTGATAATAATCATTTTGATAATAATCAAAAAACAAGATGAAAAAAAAACAGAAAACGCGTACACAATGGTACAAACCTTATTAATTATTCGACAAAAAATGTAAATTTTTATTATTTATTCGACAATCACTTTGTGGTAATATTTATCAAATTATAAATCAATTTTTACTTGGTAAATACCACTATTTATATATTAATTTTTGTAGTTGTATTTATCAGATAATCGAACCCAGGAACTCAAGCAGGGTAGCTAAACACGCTAACCATTACACCACGGAGGCGGACCCACGGGAGGGGGGTGAAAATAAATATTAGTGATTTTACACTCTAATATTTATTTAATATTACCTCGGACTGGTCCCTGAAACGGAGGGCTGATCACCTTTCCTTTATGTGCTAACGATCAAGATAAGGCACTGCATTTACATGATGCAGTGCCCTATGCACCATTAAGATGCGGATAAAGGTTTGGATGAATTTTCTTTTTTTTATTCTAATGTGTGTCTGCGGCCCTTGGGAAAATGTTATAGCATCGATGCGGCCCAGGGTGCCATTAGGGTTGGCCAGTCCTGATGTATGTAATCGCCTTGGCTAATCGCTCACTCCTTTCAAGAACGTCATAAATCAAAAATCGTCAATTTTCAGTTGTGCACGTTTTCGGAATGCCCAGTAAAATACTATATCCCAGCAAAAACGGCACATTTTTAACTTAATATTTACCCGCTACAGGGTAGAAAATGTTATTTTTGCATTTTGAAGAAAATGAATTGTTTAATATTTTTTTTTTAATATCCGAAATATTTTTCAAATGGAGAAAAAACATTTAGGTTTTACCTAAAAAGATCTGTTGCACAGTAAAAAGTTTAATAAGTGGCTTGATATTTATTTTTAATACATTGTGTTATATATATAAACTTTAAAAACGTTCTCCTGAAATATCATGTTTTTTTTATTTATGACGTTCTTGAAAGGAGTGAGCGAAATGTCTAACTGATAGGAAGGATGCGCAGAAATTGTCCCGTTTCTTGCCACATTACATCGCGTTATTAGCCGTTCGAATTTCTTTCTGCGGACAGGTGCTAAAGAGCAAAAACATTATTCTCACGAGATGTTATACGGCTGGGAAAAAATGCGGTGCCACTTGCGAGTACAGTATGCAAAAAGATCACGGCGACTGTGAGACGAGAAGCAACGCGAATAAGACGCGTAAAAAGGTGAAAAATAACCACTTCCCGCCGGTTCGCGTCTGGTTGTGAGAACAAATATTTTGACAAGTGCGAATTCGAACGTCAGACAGAAACGAACGGAGAATCGGGGACATATGAAAGGTAATGGGTCAGAATGAGATTAAACCCATCCGCATATCAGTTTTTTTTTTGACATCTATACAAATATACTAATTTAATGTCCGCCTCCATAGTGTAATGGTCAGCACGCTCGGCTACCGTACTGGAGGTCCCGGGTTCGATTCTCAGGGAGGGAAAAAATAAATATAAGTGATTTTTTCACTCTAATATTTATTCAATATTACCCTGGACTAGTACTTGAAGCGGATGGCTGATCACCTTTCCTACATATGTTAATGATCAATATAACACTCCGTTTATATGATGCAGTGACCTATGCACCATTGGGGTGCGGATAAGGGTTTGAATGAATTGAATGAATGTATCCCCGAAAGTAAAAATGTTGCCCCGCCCAGAAGAGGGTAGGTGACATGGTTTGTCAAACAATGACGCGCTAATAATTAGTCTATATTCACATCGTGGTGTGTTCAATTTTTACATAATTTGTCTCGGACTTGAGTTTTGATATTTCCCTTTTCCCTTTTTCCTCCCTCCCGACTCTCTTCCATGTGTTTATATTAAATTACATATGTGAAATTCTGTAACTGGAATGGTACAAATACGCTACCTGCTTTTTGTTTGTTCTCATTAATGTAAATGTATTTATGTTATGTTAAAATATTTTCCACCTGATAAAACGAGAACAAACAGAAATAATCTTTAAATGCAGAAAAAGGTAGCACGCACTTAACAGATCGATTTTTGTGGTATAAGTCAGTCCGACAAATCATAACGCTCACGTGTGACTCACTCATACTTTTGAAGTTTTTCACTTTTGAAGGCGTTCAAATTCAACCGAGTTGTAAAAATAAACTGTCTCATAAAATTAAACTATTACTGCTATTACTTTTACCCATAAATATGATACATATAAATATGACGCACGTATTTTATCCAGTGTCTAGATTGGAAATGTGATAAATTGCCAAGAAAAATAGAAAAAAATACTCAGTAAAAACATTACTCTGTTGGATATAAAGTTTTGATTTTTTACTTGTTTTAGTTGATATTTTAATCGAAAGGATAATTCTATCCTTATAGGAACATCTTTGATCATTTGCTGTTTATATAAAAATAATAAGAAATAATGCATTACAAAAGTTTTCTTTACTGAACTGTAGATATCACACGAGAGTATCTTTATAATATGAACTACCAACGGACGGAGGTGTGGCTGAAACAACGGCTGATATGCGAATGTAAAATATTCTTAGCCGCCAAGATATAGCGGTTGGTGTGCCGATGGGTTAAAAAGTATATGGGACTTCTAGCCGCAGTTTTTGTAACCAAATCATATGTAACTACAAATCGGTAACGGTTCTGGAGACTTTGGAGTTATGGGGCCGATTTCGAGAAGATCAAAGTTTGCTCGACTGAGATTAGGTGATCAATGAAAAATGTGTGGTTAAATTCACAACGAGTATAACAGAACTTACCTATCGTCGCCTTCAGAAACATCCATGTATACAAAATGATACAGCGAACCCATTAGTTAAACAATTTGATTTTTAATTTTATTTAAGGAGGGTAGAATACAGAGGTACCTAGTATATCAATAAATGACACTTCGTAAAATCTTAAAATTGATTGCAACACGTTTTTAGAGGCATTCGGCATCATCTTGAAACACTGATCCTTGGGACGTTGAAGGTTGAAGATAGGGTAGCAGCTGTTTTTTAGATGCGAAATGCATCAAAATACGTCTCACAATTAATTTTAAGAAAAAGTGGTATTTACTAAGCACAACTTAAATTAAAAATTGATAGATTTCACCACAGAGTGACTGCCGAATCAATTAATGATATTATATTTTAATAATGAAGTAAAAAGTGGTGTTGTATACAAAATCTTACAGTAAATAGATGTACGTTAGAATATTATTGTTTATTTACCTGTATTGAGGTAATGAATATTATGAATTACACCCAAAATTAATATGAAATAGATACAAATATATGCCCATCCAAAATAAAGTTTATTCACCGTCTTGTATCTTATGTGATTACAAATAATTTATTAATTTATTACTCAGGACGCTGAAAGAGAAATATATTTAAAATTTGCAATATATTAGGGGAGACGGGGTTATGTGCAACAGGGGTACGTTGCAACGACCGATTAAAATCTTTCGCCGAAAGTGTTTTTATCATATTTTTCGATCTGTATGATAGAGAGTGGTACGATGCATATTTCGGTGTAATTCCCGCTTCTTCTGTCAAATATAACAGAAGAAATCATACAAAGTGCGTTTTTGACGGTACGGAGTATTATTTCGTATAAAGGTAAATATTTTCTGTTATTTTTTTATTATATAAAATATCCTACATATTTATTATGGTTAAATCGTGTATTGTTTCGTCCCATCGATGCAAGGTTTCGCCCAATATATCGGTTGTGTAATGGCAAAGGGGTAAATTTGTCAAATTTTTCATTTTCTATGTTTGTTCCACAAAATGTCTAAAATAGTGTATTCCATAATCTGGCAAAAGGATGTAGCTGTAGTTGCAACACTTATTTAGTTTTATTAAGATATGTACATATGAATATACATAAAACAAATGAGTTATTTAATTTCACAGGTTTGTTTTTGCTCTCCTGTAAAATTTGGTCTGAGACAGAAATACCCCTTTGCCTTTACACTATCGATATAGGGCCTTCTTCGGAGAGCAGTTAAGCTGGTCAACACAATTTCAGTACCACACGATCTGAAAAGCAGCGTGCTGACATTACACCACGGAGGCGGACAAATGTCATTTTACAACATTTTGAGTGTGTCCAAATACTTGTTCACAAAATCTGGATTATCTCCAATTACAGGAGTCATTTTCATATTATTTTTAACATCTCATCAAAGATGAAGAAGAATATAAAAGTCTGGGCATTTACGGATAGTAAGATAATTTAATATAAGAGTTTCTGCTTAATAAAAAGCTTCTTTACATCTCACCAATAGATGTCTCTAGTGAAGTTCTAGTGATTCAAGAACAAGGTTTCTAAATTGGTTCATATATATACAGTATCTACTCAATGAATTAGGGCCACGCAGAATTTCGCGCAATTTCTCAATTCAAACAGGAATAACTCAGAGAAAGCCTTGAATAAAACAACATTGAATTTTATTTACACATGAACACTTTATTACGCTTAAATTATGCATATATTTTCATATAAATATAGTTAGTATTTAGTATTTCCACCTTTGGCAGAAATAACTGCCTCAATTCTTTTTGGCATACTTAAAATGCACTGTTTTATCATGTTTTTTATTTCTTCGTCTTCTGACCAAATTTTTTGAATATTTTTTTTAGACAGTCTACTGTCGGATTTGAAAATGAGTATACCTTATTTTTTAACATGCTCCATACGTTTTCTATAGGATTAAGGTCCGGAGAATTTCCAGACCAGGGGAGCAAAGGCTGATTTTTGTTAGACAAAAATTTTATTATTGATTTAGTCCGGTGGCAAGGTGCCCCATCCTGCATGAAGGTATATGGACCTTCTGTTGGGTCGAGTGTATGGTAGAAGGGCAATAAAATTCGTTCGAGGACCTGCTTATAGGAATTTTGGTTCATTGTTCCTTCCACGAAAAACAACGGCCCAGGTAAATTGTTAATAATACATGACCATATCATTGTTGCAGGGGGGTGTTTGATAACTTTTACCACACAGGCCTCATTGTAACGTTCCATTGGTGTTCTCCTGACGAATTGACGGCTCTCTGTCACGGCTTCTAACCGGCACTCATCACTAAAGATGACCTGAAAAATAATGAAAATTTTATTTTAATTCAAATATATAAGTTTATTTACTAAAATGATATGTTGAAAATTCAATTTAAATAAATACCTTTTTCCAATCATCTACCGAGTAATTTCGATGTAGCCTGGCCCATTTTAATCGATCCGCTTTCATTCGTGGTGTCAATTTTGGTACTTTTACAGGGCGCCTGCATTTCAGATTTACTTCGTAAAGACGTCGCCTCAGTGTTGATACCGATATATTTATACCCTCTTCTTCCAATTTTATTTTTAATGTTTTTGCTGATGCACTACGGTTTTCTAAGGCACTTTGAATGATTTTTTATCAGTTCTTGGTGTTGTTTTTCTAATCCTACGACAGTTCTTTCGCCGATTGCTGGTGGCGGGTGACTAATTTTTTATTGATTTTGAAATTCTGTCCACTGTTTGACGAGAAACGTTTTCTTTTTTTGAAATTTCTCTATTAGATAGTATTCTTAATTTCAGTAGCACTATAACACTAGACTTTTTTTCCTCAGAAATGTCTTTACTTTTTCCCATTTTATCCTTTTCAAAAAAAACACTTGTGTTTACAAAAAAAAATTATACTTTATAAACTAATATTAAAAATTAAGTTTTTTTCACAAGACACGATAACTATATAACCTCTCTGAACAAAACAACAACCAGAACTCAAGAAACTTCACTAATAAATGAGACAGGACTATTTTTTGAACTTTCAACTATCTGTCTACCTGTGCTAATTAGGGACCTTTCTCAGAAAAAGGGTTTGAAATTTTGTAAAGGCTTAAATAATCCAGGTATATTTTACATATTATTGAAGGTAATATACATGATATTAGATGTCAATAGAAAACTTAAAGTATTTATGTAAAATAAATATAATAACCCAAAAGATTTCAGAGTATTCAAAAAAATAATGGGTGGCCCTAATTCATTGAGTAGATACTGTAGAACTTCCAAGAATGTGAGTAGTGTGGTTGTCAATAATGGGTAGAATTGGTGAATGTTCCACGTGTGTAAAGTGATCACTTAAACCAGCCTATGACGGTCGTCAGCCCCGTAAATGCCCAGACTTCCATATTCTTCTTCATCTTTGATGAGATGTTATAAATAAATGTCATTTTAGCTCTGTAAATACCCAGACTTCTATCTCCCCGTCTCTCTAACCACCTTTTCTATTCGGAGATCAATAAAAGTGTTGAAAAATGCATTTTATTGGTCAGTCTTGGAACACTTCTAAGCCAGGGTTTACGGTGGTCACGTCACAATTGGTGGTCAGTAATGGGAAACAGGTTTGAATTTGCAAATAGCCCGTGGCGGTTGGAGACCACGAGTAGATGACCAGCGGCCACCGTGCCAGACGCTGCGGAGCGGGCGTGGGCAGATCAGAATGTCACCTTTTTCCTCTTAAGGAGATTTGCGCTAAAATGACAACGACAGTTGTGCTTGAATGTTTCTAGGAATGTCTAGACAGTAAATAATATCCAGCTAACAATGATACGTTATAATTTTTAACATATACATATTTCATTTACACCCGTTAGTTGAAGTTAGTTGAAATGTTATCGTGTGATATTATTATGTTTTGGCATCTCAATAAATATGAAGAAGGATATGAAAGTCTGGGCATTTACAGGGCTTACGACCGTCATAGGCTGGTTTAAGTTATCACTTTACACACGTGTGGCATTCACCAATTCTACCCATGATTGACAACCACACTTCTCAAATTCTTGGAAGTTCTATATATATGATATCGAAACATTGTACATGAATCACTAGAATTTTCACTAGAGACATGTATTGGTGACATGAAGAATCCAGATTTGTGAACAAGTATTCGGACACAAGTAAAATGTTATCGTGTGATATTTTATTATATTTAATATTTTCTGCAAATGTCTTTGCACTGTACCGAATCTGTCTGCTATGCTGGTCGGGGTTATGGAGGCGTCTGTGTACCGGCCAACGTCGGGTCGGAATCGGATCTAGCTGACTAACTAAACTAACTACTAATCCCATTCACCGCTTACACTGGGGCGCTTCTAGAAAATTTGGTGGTGGTTTTACAAACTTCTATTTATTTATATTGGCAGTGACAGGGTGTAATTCACAGTAAAATCGGGATGGAAATTCGTTTCAAATTTTCAATAAACTTCGCAACTTAGTTCATAAAACAAAAACAAAAAAAAAGCGTTGCAAGAGAAGGTATGTCAGGAGGCCTAGATGCTTCTGTATCAGATCTGGGAATGCGGTGGGACAGCTTTCAATACGTCTTAATAATTTTAAATACCGGTATAGCTGTATTTAATGCCATAAGCCATGATACCAAATCACAATCGAGATATGTATAGGATTTTGTTTAATGGATAAGACTAATAACCACTTAACAACGTGAAGAAACGATACAGTAGTTCATTTTAAAAGAATAGTGCAAATATTGTTATCCACCAGGGCATCGATTACATACAAGTTTTTACTTTGTATTGTGGATAACTTAAACATTGCTTTTGGATTTATATTTGGCATTTTTAACCAGTTTTCGGTACGTAGTGTGAAAAGTCAAAAAGATTTTATACAGAATATAATTAAAGTTAAAGTTATCAATTTAGCAGTTATCATCCATAACTTTTGTAAGAAATCCACCCGCCGATAGTTCCGACCTGATCAAGTATTTGAAATACTCGATCACCCCAAGTTTTCCTCGGTCTTCCTCTGCTTCTATTTCCAACTTAATTCGCCTCATAAATATACTTTACTGTTCTTACGCAATCTCCGTAGTGTACTTAGTGGTCAGCGCGTTTGGCTACCGTACTGAAAGACTCGGTTTCGAATCCCAGGGGGGTCAAAATAAATATGGGTGATTTTCACTCTCATATTTATTAAATATAACCCTAGAGTGGTACAAGAAGCGCAGGGCTGATTACCTTGACTTTATGTAATTAACGATCAAGATAACACTCGGTCGCTACGACACAGTGCCCTATGCACCATGGGGTGCAGAAAAGGGTTATATGAAAAAGAAAAAAAAATCTCTACTCATTCGATTCACATGCTCAAACTATCTCAACCAACCTTTCATTATTTCTTTGCGTTTCCTAGCAAGGGAATAAAAAAATAAAACAAAAGTTTCTTTTACAATTGCAATTGATGCCGCAGTAATGGCCATTCAGATATGAAATTAAGAATCGGATTCCTGTATACGCGGGCACAGCACAACACATTATGTGGTCACATGTCAGTCCGCTAGTACGATACGTGCCTAAAGTGCAGAGTCCTCACAACAATTCCAAAAAATGAATGGACTCGGCCCGACCGGTTCCAAGTTGTCACTACAGTTAATTTGGGTGAGAAAAAATATCGCAAAACCAGTTCACGTCGTACGACATACGAGTGTCGTAATTATTGCGAAAAATTTATATTTTAACAGATTTATATTATCCACTGACACTTCGTGATGGAATTGCATTTTAATATATTATTAGATTAAAACCAATATTTTTAGCTTTTCCACTTTATTTTTATTTGACCAGCGACCGGGTTTCGTCGTTACCGACATCATCAGACTGGTGGGAGGCTATACAAATTGTTATGCTATATATAAAACAAGGCAGGAGTTGATAACCATGATTTGATACAATTTTGCTGAGAAAACAAAATTGTATCAAATCATGGTTACAACTCCTGCCTTGTTTTATATAAAACATAACAATTTGTATAGCCTCCCACCAGTCTGATGATGTCGGTAACGACGAAACCCGGTCGCTGGTCTAATAAAAATAAAGTGGAAAAGCTAAAAATATTGGTTTTAATCTAATAATATATTATATTTTAACGATTAAAACCTTTACCGTTGTAGGTACTTGGATTCTCAAATCAATCCGGTAATCTGTAAAACATACAGATATATTTTTGTAATCTCAGCATAGACGAATCTCAACATTGTCCGCCTCCGTAGTGTAATGATCAGCATGCACTGCTACCGTTCTGGAGGTACCGGGTTCGATTCCCAGGGGGGTCAAATAAATTTAAGTGATTTATTTCACTCTAATATTTATTCAATATAACCCTGGACTGGTACCTGAAGTGGAGGGCTGATCACCTTTCCTTCATATGTTTACGATCAAGATAACACTGAATTTATATGATGCAGTGCCTAATGCACCATTGGGGTGCGGATAAGGCTTCGAATGAACACTTTTAACAGTTATTCTATTCACAACATTTTAAGTGTGTCTATCGCTACTTTTTTTTCGCGAAATTCTGCTTTCATAATCATTTCTGTACGCGATAGTATTGGTCATAAATAAAACTTTAAAAAGATGATAATATTAATGAAACACTCATCCAACATCGACACTGACATTACCAAAATATCAGAGTGTAACATATTTAGTAAAAGGGGGGCGTTTTTGATATTTCACATACCTACATATTTAATTCTGATTTACGTTATAACATTTCTTATATATGTATATTATGCTTCAAGGATGGTCAAGGAAGAAAAAAATGCACATTCAATTATATTCATATGATAAAAGACCATAAAAATCTTCTTAAATGCATAATAATAAATTTAAAAATATTCATTTATGACTTTTTGTCTAAATGAAAATAATTTCATTAATTGATTCGGCAGTCACTTTATGGTAAAATCTGTCCATTTAATAATAATGTTATATTGTTTTTTTTCTTTTTTTTTTAAATCTGTAAAGTTACTGATTACTGCGTGCTTAGAAATTTTAACACAATGCATTCGAATACGCGCGTTTTTTTTATATACCTACGCCAGGTGTTTTTATCCGTGACAGATAAAAACATGTTTTAATTTTTTTCCGTAATGGCTGCGCCATCTGTTGAACGTAATAGTAACACACGCAATACTAAATATTGCTCATGGCGGACAGCGTGTTTCTTGACAACTGCTAAAATACTGTAAACATATGACAAATATTGCTATCCTTTTTTCTTTATTTTCCATTTAACCAGACTGAGCCACACAACGTGATGTCGGGTACAGCTAGTTTTAATAAATTTAAGAACTATAAAGTTAGTCATATAATAAAAATTACATTCCAAAAATTAGTAGGTACTCCTCACTTTAAAATTTTAAAGGACTTCTTCCTAACTTACGTTAAATATTTGAAAAAAATTGAAGAAGAAAAAATGAGCCACACAACGTGCTGTCGGGTACAGCTAGCTTTAATAAATTTAAGAACTATAAAATAAGTCATATAATAAAAATTACATTCCAAAAATTAGTAGGTACTCATCACTTTAAAATTTTAAAGGACTTCTTCCTAACTTACGTTAAATATTTGAAAAAAATTGAAGAAGAAAAAAACAAATATTGCACGATAAGCATATCAGGTAAAATTAAATAAAACTTCACTGGATAGTAAAAGTTATTCTATTTGAATATTTATTTAACATAATTTCGAAGTTTACACACTGGCAAATGCACGGCACTGAAAATTGCCTTCAAATACATTTTGTATAATAAATAATTAATGTAGGTATGTATTACGTCTGCTCATACAAGTGAGTAAGATTTGTAGAACACTTGCTCTATTATTTGTTTACACCTTAAACAATACACACATGTGTGTGACCGTATGTACTATAGATATATCCCCACATTGCATGGATACCATATTGCTTTTAGCTATGCATATATAACTTATGTATAAATACGAAAATTATTATGTATTCAAATATTACCATACTTATGCCAATACAATGAAAAAATCTTGCGAATTATCGAATTCTTAAAAGAATGCGTAATACCTGTATATGGCGACGTAGGTATATGGTATATGTTCGTTCAGGAAAATACGTCGTATTGAAATGAGTTCATCGACACGATATATTGACATTTTAAATATCAGTTCTCCTCGTTTGTTTTAAGTCACGATATTTTTAGATTTATGTATAGTATACCTACGTAGGTACTTTTTTTTCACTAAATACACTAAAAAGAAGATGTCAACGTAGACGCCTCAGATCAGGCAATACATAGAATCGGTTGTAATTATTTTGACTGTGGTATTGAGTCGCATCAATATGATTTTTATTTGCAAGAACTTATATCACGATTTGTGTTATGGAGTTCGACGTCGTTTTCCAATAATTCTTTATTTTATTGTAATAATATATATTTTTAACTAAGATTACATTTCTGTCCCTCTTTGTCTGTTTTACCAAAATATGTATGTATTACATGCTCTTACTGCGCTTTAGTGTCTGCAAAGCACAATATTTTTAATCTAGTCTTACTTTAACATTTATTTTTAAGTTAAGATATTACATACATTTTGTCACTTGAAATTACATAAACTGTGTTATAATTTAGATCATAAATACACAATTGCTCCGAAAATTTGCATTTTTTAATAGATATTATTAAAAGACAAATTAAGATATTTTCAGTGAGCGGTAATGATATGAGGGTCAATAAATCTGTAAAAAAAAAAAGTAATGTTCATTTGTTCAAAATCTTAAATCTCCTAAAGTGATTCACGGATCGCTTGAAATTTTACACATTTGCATTCGAATACGAACGTGTTTTCTATACTAGATGTGTTTTTATCTTTGAAAAGATAAGAACATCATTATTTTGAAAAAAAAATTCTTATTGCAATGGCAGCGCCACCTGTTCAACGTAACAACAAAACACTAAACATTGCAGACACCGTGCCTCTTTATAGCCGCTATCACATAGCATTTTCAAATCTATTGTCGCTTCATAGATTTTCAATATCGTCATTGCTTCACAAGCATTGTGAAATTTATGTTATAAGAAATGTGTGATTTCTTTAATAAGTATAGATATTATTTAAATTTTTGTACATTAAACCGCCACTCGTTTACGAGCGATTTTATACAAATAGTTAGAACATAGAATTATAAATTTTATGTGATTTATTCCAAACATATACCGCTGAGTTAAACCTGAAATTCAGTGATTTTTCAACACAATTGTGAACGATTAAAACATTATTAGTTTGAACTATTTTAAAATTAGTAGAGAGAATAAAGACATAGAAATACAACTCTCCTAATTATTCGTCGTTTACTTTGTGTAATACCACTTTAAAGTGGTATTTCACAAAGTGAACCATGAATGATAAGGAGAGTTTATATTACATACTATTATACAACAAAGTTAACAATACTTTTAATACCACATTAAGGTGGTATGTATTTCACATAGTGAAAAGATGAATGATAAGGAGAGGTATTACATACTATTATGCCACAAAGTAAACAATATTTTGAATATGCAAAATATTATAGAAATACGTTGATTTACAATAACAGCTTGATGCAAAGCTATGGTTTCCTCCAGAGCGCATTTTAAAAACTTAGCTCAACATCCATACGTATATTTCAATTAAAATGTTGGTATCATAAAAGAGCGGTGTATGTAAATGAAACCCATACGACGCATCTTCTCTCAAATGTCGTATTAACGTATTAATGAATCGCACGTGATGATAATTTAATATGACAAGAACCTTTACGTAGCAACAGGTATTTGGTTAAGAATTATACAAATAAAGCTCACGGTCAACCATTATTAGTATGTGCCGGTCGGAGATAACGAAGGACAACGTAACACCATTTAGATTTTAGATATACATTTGTTAAATGTTACTTCTCCTCTCTTTTGCTGTATAATTTAAACATTCAAAATGTATAATTTATTTACTTATATTTGTGAGTATTGCAACGTAATAATATATATTCTGCCTCCGTGGTGAAATGGTTAGCGTGTTTAGCTACCGTGCTGGAGGTCCCGGGTTCGATTCCCGGGGGGGTTGAAAATAAATATTAGTTATTTTACACTATAATGTTTATTTCATATTACTCTGGACCGGTCCCTGAAGCGCAGGAGTGATCACCTTGCTTTCATGAAAATATCGATCGAGATAACACTGCGTCAATACGATGCAGTGCCCTATGTACCATTAGGTGTGGATAAGGGTTGGAAGAAATATAAATTTTTAAATTCAACATTTTGAGTGAGTCTAAATACTTGACAAATCTGGATTATATCACTTAGGTATTATTTATTGATTCGGCTTTGTGGAATGACATGATTATTTTATTAAAATTAAACACTTGAATAATCCACTTTATCGAGTATTATTTTTATTTACGACTAGTTTCGAAAACGACAATTTTCTTTTTACTTTGTTTTCATTTTGTTTTCATCCCCTGATACAAATTAAATTTAATTTAGTTTTAATTTGTACCAGAAGATGAAAACAATTGAGTTAATAACGTTTTTGACATCTCAACATAGATGAAGAATAATATGTCTGGGTACTGACAGGGCTTAAGACCTGTCATAGACTGGTAACCACACTACTCAAAATTTTGGACCTCCTAGAGTCTTAGATCAATCTCGTGACATAGTACTATTTTATTTTATTTTATTTCAATTAGTACTATTTTTTGCAATATGTAAAGAAATAAGGGTTAAGTTGTCAATGTTTACAATAGCCATCTATGTTAAAACTTGTTGTTATTTGTGAACAACTAAGGTTGTCATTGTCATTGCCATGTCAAAATGTAAAAATAACTCCCAAGTGGAGGAAATTCAGATTTGTAAACAAGTATTTGGACACACTCAAAATGTTGTACGAGTAGTTATGATTCTAAATCAAATTCATTACAAATGTATGAAGTTATATGCAATTAACAAAAGTAATAAACAACCATATTGCTGGGAATAAATTAAGAAGAATAGAGTTATGCATATTTGTTTTATAAATGAAAAATTATTTTTAAATCGAGGGACAATTAGTACTATTTTTTGTAACCTGTAAACAAATAAGGGTTAAATTGTCAAAAGTTTCGGCAAAATCGTTAAGTCATCCGTTGTGACGTCATAACTAGTTCGAATATTCAAGTTTCGCAGACCTTGCATCTTGTGAAGCGTTGATAAAGTGTGTAACAGTAACACAAATAAACAACATCGCAAATATATTCGTATTTTTGTTTTGCTTCCTGACCAAACACGCGTTATCATTATCAATTTTAGGTGATGTTTTTGTTAATACGATATATCATTTAGTAGGTGTTTTTTGCGGCTTTCGAGGACTTAGCTAATCTTACAATAATATAGGACGTAGAAAATACTCATATTTGCAGATTTATATGCCACATTCCATTGAAATGTTGATTTTGGCATTCTAGATTAGATTGCGATTTATATGAGCACAACATAAAAAACGGGGTACCTAAAAAATAACAAATGTTTGAAATGAAAGTGTCGATGATTATCGTATCTTTAAATATATTGGATAGTTATGAAACAATTAAAATAAAATATTTAAATTAAATATTCCATAAGCTATTATCACTATATTAAAAAAAATAAAATGATAAAATTAAATACCTATTTTCTTATTATTTTTTGATATCTCATCAAAGATGAAGAAGAATATGGAAGTCTGTGCATTAACGGGGCTGATGACCGTCATAGGCTGGTTTAAGTGATCACTTTACACACGTGTAGCATTCACCATTTCTACCCATTATTGACAACCACACTACTCAAATTCTTGGAAGTTCTATATATATATATATATATATATGAACCAATTTCGAAACATTGTTCTTGAATCACTAGAACTTCACTACAGACATCTATTGGTGAGATGAAAAGAAGCTTTTTACTGAGCAGAAACTCTTATGTTAGTATGCGAAGTCCGAATCCTAGATTATAATCACATACATGAGAACGCCAGAAAATATCATTTTCATTTTTATTATTTAAGCTTATAATTTGACCAGATAATTTATTTACAACATTTTGAGTGTGTCCAAATACTTGTTCACATATCTGGATTATCTTTATTTTTTTTTTAAACCCTTATCCGCACCCCAATGGTGCATAGGGCACTGCGTCATATAAACGCAGAGTTATCTTGATCGTTTACACATGAAGGAAAGGTGATCAGCCCTCCGCTTCAGATACCAGTCCAGGGTAATATTGAATAAATATTACAGTGAAAAAATCACTTATATTTATTTGACCCCCCCTGGGAATCGAACCCGGGACCTCCAGAACGGTAGCCGAGCGTGCTGACCATTACACTAAAGAGGCGGACAAGCTCCATCTCCAATAATAGGAGTTAATTTTCATATTATTGAAATAATATGACAAATAACTCCTATAATTGGCGATAATCCAGTTTTGTGAACATTTACAGTATTTGGACACACTCAAAATGTTGTAGCAATTTTCTTATTGTAATTATTTCTCAATGACAATGAATGCCTGAATTGATTAACCAGTAGATTTATCACATTAGGGAAAAATATTTATTAATTTTAAATACGCAAAAAAAAGTTAATAAGAATTTGTCAAAATGCGCACATATAAATTCGAAAAAATGTGTCATGTCTCATGACCATGATTGAACTGGTACATCTGGTTTTTACGAGTAATTAAATACATAGTCGAATTTATTTGGAAAACTTCACAACTGAGTGCGAGACCGCTCTTTCAAATACACAAATATTTATCCACCTAACACAAAACTAATTTCATTACTCAATGAATAATTCCGAGAAAATAGTACGTACAATAGGTACCATGTACCATTATTGATTTAAATCAGTATTTGACAACGAATTTTACACAAATTAAAAATACCGATACCTACTTGAGATCAAATCTCCCGAAAGTCAAGTTATTATTCAAACACACTTGATAGAATATTCACCTTAGATACATTAATTTTAAACTAAATATACCGATTGTTGAGTTAGTTTATAATTGCATAATGAAGCGGCTAAAATTAATAAATCTTAGTGATAGAAGGGTAATTACTGATTTGGTCCTGTTATATAAAATTCTTGACAATTTTTTGGACTGCCCTGATCTCCTTAACACCTAAAGCGCGATGCCCTCAAACAAAACGCGCCCAGCGGTGGTGGGTCTGATCTGACCCAGTACAGAAATCGCCTTTTAGGCGTTTTTTGTCGGGTTTTTATATTTTATATATTAATCAAAATAGGCTACATAGCAATAGGATAATGTGTCATAAGTTTTGTATGAGAATTTTCAAGTTTTTGATAGTTTTGAATTTAAATTATCCAAGCGCTTCATTTTACATGCGAACTCGACCGAGCGCAGCTGCTAACTACCACCGCGTAGCATGTCGCATCCGCGTGAGGCATGATCGGCATGAAGCAGTGGTTGTAAACATGTTGATTTTTACTGAATTCAAATAATTTGTGTTTTTAATTTTTTAACTATATTTTAAGTCAACATCATAAAAGATAGAATTTTTAACTTTTATTTGTTATCTTCAAATATAAAACGTGGCGGTTAGCTCCAAAAACCACAAAATGATTCTGGGATTTTGACTTGAGTTCATAATTCAAGATAAATTTTTGTCCATAATGCAATTAAAATTTATTTTAAATACAGTGAAAATGGTAAATTTTTCATTGAAAAATATAAACAGAATTGCCCAAAATGGTGTAAATATTCATTTAATGTTCGCCATTTCTTACATAGATTTGCGGGTCTTAGAAATTATGAATATAATTTTGTACGGTACTAAATAAAACTAATTTTTGGGTATAAATTATTTTTATATACAAGTTCGTTAGACATAATAGGTAACAAATTTAATTTTAATATTGACAAGTAAATTATTATCAAAAAATCAGAAGACAATCGCTACTTTTCTTGTTAAAATCGATGTCTTCATCACTTACTGACATTTCTTACAAAACCAAGTTTTCTGTTTCACTTTAAAATTCTGTATCTAAGGTTTTTGAATTCTAAATCACTGTCATCTACACTACTTTCTCACTTTTCTTTCAATTTTAGAACTGTCCAAAAGTCGTCCAATCTCGTTATGAGATATTTATTTTTTTCCTGCCATTCATTATGGTAAAGTGTCGTAAAGATTTTTTTTTTAAAAACTAGAAATTGTTCAAACATAAAACAGTTTATTGTGAAGTTTTGAAGTTAGTAACTTTGTGTATGTCGGTGTTGTATATATACATAAATCTATTATATACTATATATTACCACTATTTGTGGTATTTTCTAAGTAAAACTTAAATTAAAAATGGTTAGATTTTACCAAAAAGTAACTGCCGAATCAATTTATGAAAATATTAACAACTTATGTAATAATTACACTTTTTTAAACGTGATCCTTAGTATTTTTCATACAAGTAAACAAATAAATCAGTTTAAAACGAATGTAAAAAAAACAATATACAGAATCAATCGCCAAAGATTGACAATGTTTGCTTTTGTTTTGGGGAGTTCGAGGGCACGGCAGACGGCACACTAACACATTGATAGCGAACAACTGACCTTACTCAATATGATTTTTGATCTTTTATTTGTTCTTTTTTTTTAAATAACTCATTCGAATCTGGTCCGATAATTTTTGTTTATATCTCAATTTGTAGGTAATTGTTTGAAGAACGATTACACTGAAGGAAAACGACGTAAAAAAATTACCTATTAAGTAATTAATAATTTTCCACGATGGTGGGTCTGATCAGACCCACCATCGCAGAGGAGGTGTTAATCAAATAAAACTTAGCGTGCGTCGAAGAGGTACTAGGCGAAAATCTATATTCAGAGTATTTTTACATAATGAAAACTATGCATGTTCTCTTCGATTCCGCAGCTTCACATGTTAGCCAATGCTTTTGAAAGTATAGATTTATTTAATATATTGTTATCCACCTTGAAGTCTGTACTTTCTCAGCATTTCTTCTCCATGTTATAATGGATAAATTTAGAGGTTGTGTTTCACTCTCTCTCGCTGCTCGCTGATAGTGTGTGAAGGAGACGTGTATTTACCAGTACTATTTGTTATTTCATTATTATTTTTAGTTTAAGACTTTTTATTTCTCTATTAGTGTGTTATTATATTAGATACTGTATATATGTATAATGTTAAACGCATAAGCCGTTCAATAAATAAATAAATAATATGGATTGATTGAATGGGAGTAGAAGCGACGTGATACTGTTGTAAGAACAAAAAATAAAATATTCTTAAAGGTATGTCACAACTAAAGAAAAATTAAGCAGATTGGTTTATTTGAAGATAAACATAACCTAAACAAACTGAAATAGGTATTAATAATGCATACGCACTTTATTTCTTAAATTATACAATGGATATAACCTGATTATAATTTTTTTCGTTTTTCGAATGAATTGGTAATTTTATTCTGCTAAGAAAATCAAAAGCAATATGTTTCGTATAATATCAACAATATAGACTAAGATAAAGCCAATAACCGATTTCCATAGAAATACTAAATTAATACAAAGTAACTTTTTGAAAGAAAGAACTGGAATAATGTTTAGGTTACATAAAAAATACACATGTATGTATATGGTTCAAGGGATAATAGAAAATAACTAAAAAAAGATTGTGACGCCCTGCATAGAAATAAATTTAACCTATTCATAATAATCTGAATATTTACATAATGTACAAGCAATAGTAATAAGTAACATTTTTATCCAATAACTCTCAAGTAGTTGCTGTGATATAATGCCCGCATGGTAAGTCGTTAGACACAATAATAATAACCAAAATTCTTAAATTAGTGTTAAAGAACTTTTGAAATGCCTTCAACAACATAAGTGTTACATATGTATTTTTAAATAATAAAAATATATCATTAGGATGGGTTAAATTTCAGCGGTAGAACTGTGTCACTTGTCACTAAAAATCCCAGAACAATGGGTATAGCCTCTTGTATAACCTTGACACAAGAGGGATAAAGGGTAGATTTTCGGGGATGTTGAGTCGACAAGGGTCTTATTCTAGCGGCAGTTATGATTTTTATTTACATAGACACAATATACGAGTAAATGTTAGTAAACAAAAGAAAAAAGTTTTACATATTTCTGATTCTACATTCTTCATTCTAACCGTTTTTTCTGAATATTGTAGGTACATATTTAAAATAATATAATTTAAGTGTTAGAACCAGAAATTACTTATTCGTTTACGATAGTCTTTTTCTTTCAAATACTCATTTGAAAGGCATCACGGCGTAGATGGATAAACGCTCGAGTGAGAAACAGGGGATGCGGGTTCGATTTCCGTCGATTGCGAAATTAATGTTCAAAATATTAAACGACTCCTATCCTTACCATCATACCTGCGGAAGAGACTCTACGATAGGAGCTTTGCGGGTTTATTTTTTTTATAAAATGTATTTTTATCGCTATGCGTTTAATTTTTAATTCGAGCAGAAAAAGGATACAAGGAAAAATTAATTTACAGGTTCTGCCCTAAATAAGTGGGCTAGACAGGTGACGCCAGATAGTTAGTCCGATAATCCACTAACACTCGAAGCGGTTGGGGTCAACTGCTTTAATCTACCGCAGTCGGGCTTTCTGCGGATTCAATACAAACATCTTATTCCGCGCACATCCGACCGCAAGTTAACTGCAGCTATCGATTGCGACTGCACAGCGACTGCTCAAAACTCGGAACGCTCTTCGGCCCCCAACGGTCTGTCTGTGTGTTTCCGGACTTAGTTCACGACCATTTCGCGAAGAATAAACGATCGAGAAAAAGAAGAATTTTTACTACTGCTACTACTGATATCAGTAGTAGCAGTAGTAAAAATAATACTACTAACATCATGCCGCTTCCCGCAGGGGTAGGCAGAGAGGATGGAACGCCACACTCTTCTGTCCTGACGTACACTCCTAGCTTTTTTCACATCCATACATCTAGTGCACACACGCACGCACGCACGCACGCACGCATGCACGCACGCACGCACGCACACACACACACACATTAATTTGCTAGATCTACAGTAAATATTTTGTACTAATATTTATGTTTCTGTGGTTAACTATAATTGGCTTGTTAAATGTATATCTTTAATTGTTTTGATTTACATATGTTGCTGTTGTTAACCTAAATATTTAAAAAAATATTTAAAAAAAAAAACTATTATTAAATAAGTCCTAAATCAGCTTGCTTCCGTCATTATATATGATGATAAAGGCACGCAAAAAGTAATGCTTTATGTACGTAACATTGTATACCATTAGCGAAATTATTGACGGTGGCAATAAAAATAAAACGATGGATAGTTATAGAAAAAAGATTTACAGCTGAGCCATGTCTTGACATAATGACCTATAAAAATATGACCAACGCAATCAAACCTCCAGAGACTCGAAGCCGGATCCCCGCATCAAAGCCAGCGAAACACTGCGGGGAGTACAAGTTGTATCGATAAAATATTTAACAACTACATCTAGCTAATTCGAATCAATTTATAATTCCGCAAACTCCAATGTGTTACCATAAATATTATTTTTAGCAAACGAAGGAAATTTAAATAAACTAGAAACTATACAAAATAAAGCGATGAGAATAGTTCTTAAGAAAAATAAATATAGCAATGTAAAAAAAATGAGAGATGAACTAAAATGGTTATCTGTAAGAAGAAGACTTAAATTTAATATGTTGATATTTATACATAAATTTTTTCACGATAAATTACCAAAATATTTTAAGGATAAAGTTGTCTTAAACAAAAATTGTCATGAATATGCTACTAGACAAAAGGATAAAATAAGACTACCATTATTGAAAAGAGCTGAGTCGCAAAATTGCTTGATGTATAAGGGTTTAAAAATGTATGATGAGATGCCTGAATGTATGAAGAATGAAAAATGTCTGAAAGAATTTAAAAATAAATGTCTAAGTTACTGTAAGGAAATGTAAATATATAAAGATGATGTAAATGTATATAAAAGTTTATATTAGTTTTAATATAAGCTAACTTAAGAAATAAATAAAAAATAAATAAAAAAATAAATTTAAAAAATAAAGCTTCACCCGAAAAGGCATAGGATGGATATTATACCGTATTCTTTAAGCATCGAAATACTTGTCACAATAGTTTTTTTTAAGAAATAGTGGTATTTACTGAGTAAAACTAAAATAAACAAGAAAGCTCTCTTTAGAGTTTATACGGAATATAGTAAAAAACATGATAAATTTAATATTAAAAAATCAGGCAAAAATAGTGAACGGATCAGATTTTTTTTCACCAATTTTATAACGGCCAATTAATAAGTTTAAACATTCCAATTTTTATAACGACCAATTAGTGCTCCATTCAGAATACCATTCTAACAAAAATGGTTGAAAAAATGTCTCACATCTGGGGTATATGTTAGGTAGTAATGAAAAAAAAGTCGACTGAGAATACACATCGTACAAAAAAGAAGATATATTTAAATGTTTCTTGCGCTTGCCTCGAAAACATTTTAATGTAAAATTACTTCAAAACAGTTGATTCGTGGTCTTTTTTTTCATGTAGTCAAAACATATAATAGTTAAAATATTCGATACAATATTTTTCAAATCAAGTTATATAACAACCAAAAAATTTTTTGAACAATAAAGATAGTATTCAGAATCTGTACATGGAAAGTTAATAATACTATTGTCGAGACAGACAACGCAGAAGTACACTGATAAAACGATAATACCAGAGAGAATAGAAATAAAGGAAAAAATAAGCATGAAATATTTCTTTACACTATTTTTTTTACAACATTTTGAGTGTGTATAAATACTTGTTCACAAAATCTGGATTATATCCAATTACAGGAGTTATTTTCATTTTTTTTGGACAATAAATTATGAGCTTAATAATAAAAATGAAAATGGTATTTTCTGGCGTTTCTCATGTATGTGATTATAATCCAGGATTCGGACCTCACATACCAATATAAGAGTTTCTGCTTAATAAAAAAGCTTCTTTACATCTCACCAATAGATGTCTCTGGTGAAGTTCTAGTGATTCAAGAACAAGGTTTCTAAATTGGTTCATATATATAGAACTTCCAAGAATTTGAGTAGTGTGGTTGTCAATAATGGGTAGAATTGGTGAATGTTACACGTGCGTAAAGTGATCACTTAAACCAGCCTATAACGGTCGTCAGCCCCGTAAATGCCCAGACCTCCATTTTCTTTTTCATTTTTGATGAGATGTCAAAAAATAATATGAAATATTTCGTGTAAGAACATAACTTTTTGTACTAATATGTTACAAAGTCGTGTTTTTTGTTGAACCTAACACAGAACCGAGACAAAACTGTCCATGAGAATGTGAATTGTTCAACTACCTAGACATACGTATCTCCTTTAATGCACTGGACCGATTAAACAGGAAAATTAAAGATTTCTAGGAAATCCTTTTACCATGATTTGGCCGAAACTAAAGACTAAAACGAGTTCTGAGAGAAATTTCCATACTCGCTAGACAATACCGTCATCGGCGTGATATGCAATCATTAGACCATTCATACATTTCCATGTGAGGACTGGCGAATATTGAGAGCTTTTAATGAATAATGGCATAACGTTTCAGATATACCAATAAAACTGCCATTAACTAGCTGAAATTATAATTATTATTGATTCATCTTCATTCAAAACCTTGAGGTAAAGTGTGCAAGGCTTTATAGGTTTTTTTATAAAACGGTATATATATTTTATAAAATACATAAAAAAAAGTAAAAAATTAATTACTACAAAAATATATACGGTATGTACTTGTATGTACATATAAATTTTAAGTTTTGTATCACCTACATTTCTTGGTGGAACTGCATTTTATTTAATAAAATAATAACCATATAATTTTTCCACATAAATATATGTGGAAAATTTTCCACATTTATTTATGTGGAAAAACTATAAATAGTTGTTTAATTGCACATATAAAATACTTTACTTTTTTTATCGAAATAAAAAAAAACTTTAAAAAAACTGAAGAAGGCAGTGAATTAAGAGGGTCTTAATGATCTCGCCCACTGTGTGTACATCGGGGACTGCATCCATCCTGCTGAGACTCTAACGGTCTCGTTTGTTAAGTTTTGGATGTCTTGCCAAACTCCATGATCGATTGCGTAGTAGGACGGGGAAAGAGTTCGCACGTCCAGACATAACCATCTCCGTGGCACTGCAGTAACGAGGCAGACAGAACAGTTGCCAGTATGGGTTATTGTATACAACTCTCATCTTGTTCTATGTAGACTTTTTGAACATTATATTTAATGGTTCGCAATTTCTAAATCATAACAGAGATTTTGATTCTACAATGTACAAAAAGTGAGTGCTGGTACCACAAGGAATCGATTCGATAATCATAGGTACCTACGTATTAAATCAAAGTTATCTACAATATGTAAATAGCAGAGAAACTAGCATACTTGAGAATTCCTTTCAAGTTAGCTAAAACTCGAGTACAAAGGTTATGCAAAGATATCGTTGTAAAAAGCAGACAAACTAGCATAATCGAGAATTCCTTTCAAATTGCCAAAAACTCGAGTATAAAGGTTATGCAAAGTTATCTTTGAAAATAGCAGAGAAACTAACATATTCGAGAATGCTTTGCAAATAAGCAAAAACTGGAGTACAAAGGTAATGTAAAGTTATAGATGTAAATAGCAGAGAAACTAGCATACTCGAGAATCCCTCGCAAATTGGCAAAAACTCAAGTACAAAAGTTAAACAAAGTTATTTGTGTAAGTAACAGAGAAACTAGCATTCTCGAGAATTTCTTGCAAATTAGCAAAAACTCGACTACAAAAGTTCAACAAAGTTATCTATGTAAATAGCAGAGAAACTAGCATACTGGAGAATTCCTTGCAAATTGGCAATAACTCGAGTACAAAGGTGGTGCAAAGCTTAAAAAAGCAAGTCACATTTGGGAGATATTTTTCTTGAATTATAATTTGGAGTATAGACTTTTTAGTTCGAATTACGTACGAAGCGATATGAGCATACACATACACCGCCGAACTTTCACTTTTAAAAGTCTCGCAGAAATCGGGGGCAGAGCAGAATGTGTGGTTTCTTCCGCGATGTGCAAAAAGCTGTCACGGCAACGAATGGTTTCACAAGCCCGAGGGGCCTCGGCTGTTGCCACGCGCTAGGCGCGGTCACCCGTGCTTGGGGTCGCGGGAACGCGGAGTGCCCGCGCCAGGCCATCTAACGTCGCGAGCCACGCTACACATATGGAAAAAAGTAGGTACCTACTGATAGGTGGGCTATTGGACAAAAATCGGTCCGAATCAACTAATAATGGAGATAATAATGTTTATGCTTATTATTTTTTGACATCTCATTAAAGATGAAGAAGAACATGGAAGTCTGGGCATTTACAGAGCTGACGACAGTCATAGGCTGGTTTAAGTGATCACATTACACATGCGTAACATTCACCAATTCTACCTATTATTGACAACCACACTAATCAAATTTTTGGAAGTTCTATATATATGAACTAATTTTGAAACATTATTCTTGAATCACTAGAACTTCACTAAAGACATCTATGTTTTTCCAACTATCGATATAGGTGCAAAAGACGATATAGATCGATATAGATGCAAAAGACGCCGATGCGTCTTGTGCAAATGTAATTGCTCGAAAAATTATTCTCCTTCTTCCTGGCTCTATCCCAACTTTTTGTAGACTGTTGGAGTCAGCTCTACTTGTCCTCAGGTTGTAGGTCCTTCTATCACATGCAACGTCACCTAAGTCATGTAACATCCATTTTCACACGAGCCTCTACTTTTAGAACCCTACTAAGATAGTAAGGATAGGGAAGGTAGATGTGAATAATACATCACAAATCCTAGACCAATTGAAAAAATCTTTCTTAAATTTATATTGCAGTTTGCGGGAATCGAACCCTACAGTCTATCCAGTCTATCCAACTACAGCATGGCGCCTAATATGAATAAATACTCAAATATTTATTTAATATTACCCTGGACTGATACTTGAAGCGCAGGGCTAATCACCTTTCCTTCATGTATTAAACAATCAAGACAACACTACCTCTATATGGTGCAGTGCCTTATGCACCATTTGGTACGGATAAGAGTAAAAAAAAACTCCAAGTAGCCAATCTCGCTACGTAATCGATAGTTATAAGAGTCTTAGTAAATAAAACCCTACATTCTTAATTGTAGTAGTTTATTTGACTTGATTTAATACGATTATTTATGTATTTGGGTACACGGCTATTTTTTCTGATAATTAAACATGATTTGTTATTTTTCATATAACGAATAAATGGCGTACACATAAGAATTTACAGCACTCGAAAAAACAAATATTATCGTAAAAGACTCAGTATGAGAGATATTATTTATTGCTTCTATAACGCAGATCTATCATCATACAAGCGGAGAAAAGAAAGCTTTGATTATTTTTCTAGAAATTGATAAGCATAATTCGAATGTATGACGTACTCGTATTACTACTATTACTAGAGTAATATTTTTCCACAGTAAACATTAATCAAAACAGGCATTTACAAAATGTAGTTTCTCTGAAGTATACTCGTACTAGATATGGTGAAATTTGGAAAAGTGTGCTGATTGAACTACGGAAAATATGTTAAAAGTTTTGTTCAAATGAAAAACTCAACCGATAAAAAAATAACAGCAATAGATATATTATCATATTTATTTGACCATATCCACTGCCTATATGGAGCAAATGAACATATGAGTCCACAACTGATTACAGACTTTTCTGTCGGCCGCCAGCTCTCTTACATCCTACCAAGTCAGGTCCGCGTCCCGAGAGCTGCCGACGAATTGTCAGCAGTGGTGGTCCTAGGAGGCGCGAACCTGATGCCTTGTAAAAGAGGCAAGCTTGATAAAGGCTCTCGGGAGGTATGCGGAGTACATATAGAGAGCAAAAAAAACATAAACGCGCCGATCTATAACCGGGAACACGTTGCGAGACCGCGTAAGAAACACTGATATCCGGAGCATGTGTAAGACGGAAGATATCGTGAGGTGAGGACGTCAACGAAGGCTATACTGGAATGAGCATGTAAACAGAATGTCAGAAGACAGACAACCATGTATCGCCCTTCAAGGAAACCCTGAAGGACGTAGACCCCCAGGCAGACCTCCAAAAAGGTGGAGAGATAGCTGGCAGTCAACATCCCAAGAGCGACAGGCGGAGGCACAGACAGATCCTGAGGATCCATAAAAAGAAGAAGAAGATAAACTTTCAACTTGAACATCCCATCAAAACCTAGCATTTAGTAAAAACCCTACATTGTATCAATCCTTACAATGTATTGTAGATAATCTAGGTGAATCTCATCGATAGCCTAGAGCTAGATACAAGATTAAGTACCCGGTACCTAGGAGTATCGAGGAGGTAAGGATGGGCCTTTGAACGCGATGCCGACGCGAGAAATCACCTCCTGCAATCTGCTGCCGCCCGTGCGGCGCGAACCGCCAGCGCCCGTCGCCCACCGCACTATCGTATCGCTAGTTACTAGATAGTATTGGCCGCTCCAGAATTAAACAGACACCATTGTTAGTATTAGGCTATTTCCGCGTTACGGAATAAGGTCACGACACGGAGATGCCTGCGCGGGCCCCCGCCGCCGAATCTCGGTATAATTGTACCGGCGATCCCTACAATGCGAACCCGGTCTGGACTCGTCGCAGAGCTCTAGCCTCGGCACGCGTCAGGATCTTGGCGGCCAGCCTAATGTCTACCTGCGACGATTAACGCGTATAAAAAATAAGGTGACAACTTCGGGTTAAATTACTTATATTCATGATCTCACACAAATTTTACGCTAAATAAGTCTGGGCATTTACATTTATACCACCATACATGTGTCTAGTGAAGTCTCGCATACTGTGTTTCGAGTTTGATCAATATATATAGAAGTTTCAAGAATTTGAGTAGTGTAGTTGTCAACATTTGGTAGAATTGGTGAATGTTACAGGGCCTACGACCGTCATAGGCTGGTTTAAATTATCAATTTACACACGTGTAACATTCACCAATCACATACATGAGAAAACCCAGAACTCATCCTTTTCATTATATTATTTTAGCTTATAATTTGACCAGTTAATTTATTTACAAAAAAATAAATGCCCAGACTTCGATTTGTCAAAAAAAATTGTAAAAAATAACTCCTAATTGGAGATACTCCGGATTTGTGAACAAGTATTTGGAAACACTAAAAATGTTGTGCCTTATATTTCAACACGGGGTATGATTAACAATTATTCGAAAGGTCACGTAAAAGAATTTTAACAATAAATCTTGAACGCGTGGAATCTGGAAGATAAAAATTTCGCTCGATATATTTAAAAAAAGGAAATAAAATATCTAACCGGAAAATTATTCAAGGCTCTTCTTACTGGCAATGAAAAATCGCTTCCATCAATTTGTAGGCCTCGCGACGTACGAGATGAATGTCTCGCGGAAAATTTGCAAAAATCGATACACAACAGTGTTGAGTTTATAATTTAGGTACTACAGATAGTGTTACGTGAAAAAAAAAATTCTTTAAATCACCAAATTTGCATACTAATGCGGCGTCGTTGACTCTTTAATTTTATCGCGATATACGAGTATAAACCCAGAAGTATTTCGTAGATAATAATTTATTATTAAGTACCATGATGTATGTATTAAGCTGGCCAATAAACCCTGCCGGAAAAGAGTCGGAATAAATGTTAAATATATTGAATTATTGAATTATATATTGAATTATGTACCTATATTTATTATTCCGTATTATGCGTGTTGTGTGAGTTTGTATACTCCGTTCACGTCTTGGACACAAATAGTATTACATATTAAAACGCGGAGATTTGAAACGATGTAAACGAAATGTGGTTTAATTATTTAAAAAAAAATCTGAATAAAAATATCAAATCCGTATACGAACACATCGCTCACTCCTTTCAACAGCGTCATATATCAAAAATCGTAAATTTTCAGTTGTGCGTGTTCGGAATGCCCAGAAACTGTACTATATCCCAGCAAAAGCGGCATATTTTCAGCATAATATTTACCCGCTACGGGGCAGAAAGTGTGTTTTTTGCATTTTGAAGAAAGGGTAATGTTTGATTATTTTTTTAAATATACTAAATATTTTTCAAATGGAGAATAAACCTTCAGGTTTTACCTAAAAAGATCTGTTGCACTGTAAGAAGTTCAATAAGTGGCATGATATTTATTTTTAATACATTTCATTATATTTTCAAACTTTAAAAACGATCTCCTAAAAAATAAAGTTTTTTGATATATGACGTTGTTGAAAGGAGTGAGCGATATAACCACGTTTGTTCAAATGAGCTTTGGATATTACGCAGTAATACTTGCTTTCAATATCCATAAAGTCATTACATGACGAAACTACATATGGAGGAAAGATCTTTAAAAAAATATATAAAAATATTAATTACAGTTTGAAGTAGTCATATAGACTCCCAGAAGGAAATTGAAAGAAAATTTAGTTTCATGGAAAGAGTAGGATTAAAATATTTATTTTAGGTAATAAATAGTAAATGTTTTTTGCTACTTATGGGACGTTAACCTCAAATGAAAAATATTAAAAAACATATGTAATTACAATCCATGGTGATATAAGTTAATCCTCGAATTATAATCAATCCTATAATTCACTATATTTATAGTGATTTTATAACAAAGTTACATTTTAATTATAAAATGGAAAATCACAAAGTTAGTGCTTCAAATATAAATCATACAATTAATCTTATTTAAAGATATTTTTTTTAAATGCAGGAGCATAAGGGGCGGGAGAGATTATAAATGCAAATAAAAGTTTCTTCCGATTTTTGAACCCGGTAATTCACAAATAAATTACATCCGTGGGTAGATAAGTCAAATGAAATAATGGTTAAGAACTTGAAAATTTCGTATTACAAAAGCAAAAACGGGTAAGAAGTGATTGTTGAGTAGGTACGTATTTTGTCATAAAATATAAACATACGAAGAAGATAAACATGATTCTTAACCACAGAAAATATACTTCTAGCTTAATTGTTGCATTTCTATTCGTTACAAGTTGTACCCGGCCACGCATTGCTGTGGATTGGTTTAGTTGTAATAAAGAAGACAATAACATACATTTCTAGTATGAATAATTTCACAATGCTCATTAATTTATTTACTTATGAAGCGCTATTTTTGTGAGAAATAACTGCAGGGACGTATTACAAATCACTTAATCGCTTGTGGGTGTTTATAAAATATTTAAGCAGCTGTCAATAAATACGCTGTCTGTCATAAGCAATGTTTAGTATTGCATGTGTTGCTGTTACATCAACCGATGGCACTGCCATCGTAATAAAAAATGATTTTCAAAAAATACATTTGGTCACAGGTAAAAAAAACCTGACGCAGATATACAAAAACACGAGCGTATTCCAATGCAGTATTACGTCAACATTTCGAAGTAATCGGGTAATAACTTAAGAATTTTTAAGACTGAAGAAACTTGGATTTAAGTTCTTCTTTTAAAACGTCATTCAGATGGGTGTTTGAAATTCTATTGAATATTTTGAAAGCATTCTTCGAAGATGCTTCTAAAAGCTATTCTGAAAACCACGAGAATAAACAGGAGAAATAAAGTCATAGAAAGCTTTCGTAATCTAAGGCATTCAAATAAACTGATTGAATTAAACGCAAGTAGAAGGGATTTGGCGTCCCTGGTAGACATAATGCATTTCACTCAAGAGCGAACGTCAAACCACTACGCTGTAAACACGGCTATTAAGGGGTCGTTTACTGCAATGATATATTGTTGTTAAGAAAAGCATCTAGGGTGGAATGTGCATTTCGAGATTTTGTCTTAAAAACATACGACAGAAGTCAAATGTAAGGGAGTACTTGTACGACGTTATTCCTGGGTGATTAAGTAACCGAGAAGGGGGTATCAGTCTCTATTTTTGTATATATTTCGACTGACAATGATTCGCCTACGTATTTTATTTTTTTTAATTTTTATTATTATATACCGAATAAAGTTACAAGGGTTTTTTTAAAGTATAATTTAATTCATTTTCTAGACAAATCTACTTTACAATATTAAAATTAATTTCGCTGTTCTCCCCAATAAAGAGACTAAGCTCTTGTGCTTGGAGAGGGACTTACACTTATTATTTATTGTTTACGTTTGTAGGTGATGTATATTTATTAAATTATGGGTTATTTTCATTTTATGTATTAAAGTTAATTTTGAAAAAAACATCTGAAATCCTGAAAAAAGGATACGAAAATCGTTCTAAATGTTGGAAAGGAAAGAGTTTCATAGCATAATTTTGAATAATTTGAGATAGTTGATTTTATTTGATAATTTAAGGAAGCAATACGACAAAGGGTTGAATGGAAATAACAAAATAATATATTCATAATATTTTTTTAAAGTGGCTTTATTTGATAACAATTTGGAAATATTAATATAATTAATTATAAAAAATCATACTGGTAAAAAAAGAAAAAGTTCAACAAAAAAATACTACGACCTGGAACAAATTCTCCAAATAATCTAGCCCTTGACTGCGGCTGACACGTCAGTGATCCTGCACAAAACGCTATCAAAGTGTCGGGTTGTGGTTCCGTGGTTAGTGTCGCGGACTCTTAAGTCAGAGTTTCTCGGTTCGAACCCACTCTAACACAAGTTGATACCTATTTCTAATAATGAACTGCTTAGGCTCACAGAAATAGTATGAAATTGAAATATTTGTGTCAATAATAAAAACACAAATATTTATCTTTATTTTTAAAAAAAGGTAGATCGATAATGATTTGACAAACCCCGTGATTCTAAACTGATTATTTGAAACGGAGTACTCAAGTTATAATTCATTCTTGCGAGTCGGATTCTTCTTAAAAATCTCAATTTCCTTTTGACGATTTTGTTTTTTCATCGTGTTAAAAGTGGACATGTCAGATGTCGAAACAACTGGCGAGCGTGTATAATGAGTGAACGGATGTGCAAAAAAAACGATTCAAGTCAGAAAGAATAATCCGATTTGCCTACCCCTGGGGGGAAACGGTAAAACGATTAGTTAAGGTCAACTTTTTGACACATGTTTTGAATGAAGAACGATGTACCAAGTACTAAGAGACAGGTATCTTAATTGAGGAACGAAACGCTGTTAACCTATCGGTTTTTAAGTGGGGGACGGTCGTCGCCCAAAATAAACGTTAAATAAATTTAACTTTTCATTATTTATCAAAATCTAAAAATGCATCATTGAAAATTTATAAATTAAATACATGCTTACGTATGTATATATATATATACATATATATAAATATGTACATATACAGATACACCCCTGGACAAAAAAATTTACGAGTCCTCAAAAAAACTAAAATTGACACATAATGAATTATTCTTGATATTTAATTAGTTTTTTTTGTATTGTTTAACATAAGTGATGACTACTCGTTACTTCAAGGTTAAAATGAAAGATCTTACTCATGAATTGTACTTAGAAATTGCCATTATATACCAGGTATCAGATTATCCGAACCTTAGAGACCCATAACGGTTCATTTATGGTCGAGTGTTTGTGATGGAGTAATAAAAGACATGTAATTTTTTAATTCATATTTAAGAAGAAGGTTCTAATCGCTTTATTTTAAATTAAGGTATTTTACATTTAAACATATTTATAACATTTAAAAATATTTAATACTTAGTGAATTCACATTTATTTTTTATAACATGTAAAATTCTATTATTTAACGAAGCGTAAAGCGAATCTTAAATTTCTGATGTTATTTCTTCTTCCTAAACTTGAATCAAGTTTTTTTTTAATTCCTCAATGTTTTTTTATTTTTTTTTCCCAACTTTTTTTTTCATAATCGCCCATAAATTTTCTATCGGGTTCAAATCAGGACTATTCCTGGGCCACGTCAACGATTTTAAGCCAATTTTATCCTTGTATTCAATGATCTGTAAGAAAAACAATAAATTATTTATCAAGTGGTCTACAAAGTGGATTAAAAAATAAATATTTGTACTCACAGTGCGGGCTCTATGGCACGGCGCCAAATCGTCCTGAAAAATCGGGTCCGCGGTATACTGCGTAATGTCCTCGATTGTTGGAATAAGATGGTTTTTCAACACTTTTTTGTACTGGATGGCATTCATCGTACCTTGTATAAAATTTAGAGGTCCCAAACCCTACGCTGTCATGCACCCCCAAATCATGACGTAGGGTGAATGTTTAACGGTTCGAGTGACGCACGACGGATGGTATCTTTCCCCAAGTTTTCGTCGAACTATCTTTCTGCCGTCTGGACCAAAAAGGTTGAATTTTAATTCATCGGAGAAATTAACATTTTGCCAATCCTCCAAGGTCCAATTCTGGTGCTCCTTCGCCCAATCCAGTCTAGCCTTCTGCATTTTGTTCGTCAGTAATGGTTTCTTTGCGGGACTTCGTGCTTGGAAACCATGATCCAACAGCCGCCTGGACACTGTTTTTACGGAAAATGTTGATGAGCTGGTAGACTGCACCTCTGCGTGTATTTTAAGTGCCGTTAAAAATCGATCGCGCATAACAATTTTTTTTATTAAGCGATCATCTCGGGCAGATGTCGCGCGCCCCCATCCGCTTCCTTTTTTCCGTTCTATGGATCCAGTTTCTTGGAATTTTTTAAATAAAAACCTCCCTGCACCTTCTGAATACCCAACTCAACGAGATATTTTACAATTAGATATGTTTTGTTGCGACAGTGTGATTATTTTGGATTTTATCGCAATCGACATTTGCTTTGCACTTTCCATGATTGTTGTGTTATGTTCCCTCAAACGCGGGTAAAACAAAATTGTTGAGACATTTTAAAATGTAAATATTGTAGAAAGGTGACACAAAGTGTCTTTAATTTATTGAACAAAAGAAAGAGGTATCGTTAAAGGATTTTTTAGAAAAAGAGTTCAGTAAAGTCAAGGCGTGCGGTAGCAAGTAAACTCGTAAATTTTTTTGTCCAGCGGTGTACATATACATATACATATACATATACATAATATATATACATATATATATATAATATATATATATATATATATATATATATATATATATATATATATATATATATATATATATATATATATATATATATATATATATATACATATATATAAATATATAACATATACACACATATAAACATAAATACGAGTATATATGATGTTAAGCCATGTATTATAATGTGATTTAAAATATTGATTATGTAAGAGAAGCCCGCGTAAATTTACAGTTCTATTCATTGATTCAGCTACTTTGTGGTAAAATCTATCCATTTTTAAAAAAATTAAGTTTTACTTAGTAAATGCCAATATTTCTAGTGGTATTTAGTAAGTGATGAAATAGTGCCATTACAAAGTAAAACAAAAAATTAAAAATGAATTAACAGTATTAGGAGGATCAGTGAGTACATTTTACTTTACAGTCTTGTTGGAGTGACGCATTTAAAAGTTATTTATAATTACGTAAAACTGACAAAATTAAGACAATGTTTCATCGTCAATTATCATAAAGATGATTTGGATGTGCATTAAAACATATTTACTCATAAAATAAACATTTAATTTTGGGGTCGCCCGTACCATGTATTATATGTGTACGTGTGCATGATGTATGTATGGATGTATACGTATGTGTGTATGAAAGTGTATGTGTGTAGGCATATGGAATGATATAAATGATGAAAATTTTATTGTACATGAAAGAAAAAAAATGGGTAAATACATTATTTAGAATTTAAACACAATTTTTTTCAAGAGTTAAAATTTTCAATAGTTAAAAAGTATAATTTATATTTGAAACACTAACTTTGTGATTTTCCATTTTATAATTAAAATGTAACTTTGTTTTAAAATCACTATAAATATTTTTGATAAAGAAGCGGTTAGCTTCGAAACCGGTAGACATTATAATTAAGTTATGATTAAATATTTAAAGTGATTTTAAAACAAAGTTACATTTTAAGTTAAAAGGTAACTCGTTTAATGATAATATATATATATATATATATATATATATATATATATATATATATATATATATATATATATATATATATATATATATATATATATAATATATATTTATATATATATATATATATATATATATATATATATATATATATATATATATATATATATATATATATATATATATATATATATATATATATATATATATATATATGTTTAAGATCAAAACGGAATAAAATCACCGATTTCCTGAATTTCTGAGAGGATATTAGCTTTTCCGTTATTCAACTTATGAACAAATCCGGTGTCACCATGAATGGGTGTTTGCTCCATATAAAAAGACCAAGAAATTGTTTCATTTCGTGAACTTAAATTCACGGCGGAATCGATTAATCTCCAAGGACAACGTTACAGGCACGAAGGAGCAACCCTTAATGCCAATCAAAGACATTTTATCGGAATATATTATATTAACAAAATGTTCTCTCATGACATGGATTGATTTTATTTTACTGCCGAGAACGCTTCGAAATATTATGGATGGTTTTAATACAAGATCTCAAATTTACATATACATTAATCTACATTAATTTACAACATTTTGAGTGTGTCCAAATACTTGTTCACAAAATCTGGATTATCTCCAATTACAGGAGTCATTTTCGTATTATTTTTTGACAAAAAATGTTGTATATGAATTATCTGGTCAAATTATAAGCTGAAATAATAAAAATGGAAATGGTATTTTCTGGTGTTTCTCATGTGTGTGATTATAATCCAGGATTCGGACCTCACTTACTAATATAAAAGTTTCTGCTTAATAAAAAGCTTCTTTACATCTCACCAATAGATGTCTCTAGTGAAGTTCTAGTGATTCAAGAACAAGGTTTCTAAATTGGTTCATATATATGGAACTTCCAATAATTTGAATTGTGTGGTTGTCAGTAATGGGTAGCATTGGTGAATGTTACGTAAAGTGATCACTTAAACCAGCCTATGAACATTACATTAATTTAAGTGAAAAGACTACATCAAACGTAAAAAGATTAATTTATTCATCAGGGACCGTAGTGTTGGGGTGAAATAAATATTTTTAAATGAAATATAGACAAAAATATAATTTGGTGGTAGTCATATTTACAACATTTTGAGTGTGTTCATATACCAGCTACAAATCTGGATTATATCCAATTAGGAGTTATTTTTGACATCTCAACATAGATGAAGAAGAATAGGGAAGTCTGAACATTAACAGTACTTTACTGGAAAAAACCCAGACTAATATTAATATTCTTCTTCATCTATGTTGAGATGTCAAAAAAAATATATGTATAAATCCTAATTGGAAAAAATTCAGATTTGTGAACAAGTATTTGCACACACTCAAAATATTGTTGATAAACAACCTTGTTAATTTTTTTGCTAAAATAAATTGAAAATATTTTTTTAAGCGTTTCTCAAGTACAGTATCTACTCAATGAATTAGGGCCACCCATTATTTTTTTGAATACTCTGAAATCTTTTGGATTATTATATTTATTTTACATAAATACTTTAAGTTTTCTATTGACATCTAATATCATGTATATTACCTTCAATAATATGTAAAATACACCTGGATTATTTAAGCCTTTACAAAATTTCATACCCTTTTTCTGAGAAAGGTCTCTAATTAGCACAGGTAGACAGATAGTTGAAAGTTCAAAAAATAGTCCTATCTCATTTATTAGTGATGTTTCTTGAGTTCTGGTTGTTGTTTTGTTCAGAGAGGTTATATAGTTATCGTGTCTTGTGAAAAAAACTTGATTTTTAATTTTTGTTCATAAAGTAAAAAATTTTGTTGTAAACACAAGAGTTTTTTTTGAAAAGGACAAAATGGGAAAAAGTAAAGACATTTCTGAGGAAAAAAAGTCTAGTGTTATAGTGCTACTGAAATTAGGAATACTATCTAATAGAGAAATTTCAAAAAAAGAAAACGTTTCTCGTCAAACAGTGGACAGAATTTCAAAATCAATAAAAAATCAGCCACCCGCCACCAGCAATCGGCGAAAGAACTGTCGTAGGATTAGAAAAACAACACCGAGGACTGATCGAAAAATCGTTCAAAGTGCCTTAGAAAACCGTAGTGCATCAGCAAAAACATTAAAAATAAAATTGGAAGAAGAGGGTATAAATATATCGGTATCAACACTGAGGCGACGTCTTTACGAAGTAAATCTGAAATGCAGGCGCCCTGTAAAAGTACCAAAATTGACACCACGAATGAAAGCGGATCGATTAAAATGAGCCAGGCTACATCGAAATTACTCGGTAGATGATTGGAAAAAGGTATTTATTTAAATTGAATTTTCAACATATCATTTTAGTAAATAAGCTTATATTTGAATTAAACTTAAATTTTCATTATTTTTCAGGTCATCTTTAGTGATGAGTGCCGGTTAGAAGCCGTGACAGAGAGCCGTCGATTCGTCAGGAGAACACCAATGGAACGTTACAATGAGGCCTGTGTGGTAAAAGTTATCAAACACCCCCCTGCAACAATGATATGGTCATGTATTATTAACAATTTACCTGGGCCGTTGTTTTTCGTGGAAGGAACAATGAACCAAAATTCCTATAAGCAGGTCCTCGAACGAATTTTATTGCCCTTCTACCATACACTCGACCCAACAGAAGGTCCATACACCTTCATGCAGGATGGGGCACCTTGCCACCGGGCTAAATCAATAATAAAATTTTTGTCTAACAAAAATCTGCCTTTGCTCCCCTGGCCTGGAAATTCTCCGGACCTTAACCCTATAGAAAACGTATGGAGCATGTTAAAAATAAGGTATACTCATTTCCAAATCCGACAGTAGACTGTCTAAAAAAAAATATTCAAAAAAATTGGTCAGAAGACGAAGAAATAAAAAACATGATAAAACAGTGCATTTTAAGTATGCCAAAAAGAATTGAGGCAGTTATTTCTTCCAAAGGTGGAAATACTAAATACTAACTATATTTATATAAAAATTTATGCATAATTTAAGCGTAATAAAGTGTTCATGTGTAAATAAAATTCAATGTTGTTTTATTCAAGGTTTTCTCTGAGTTATTCCTGTTTGAATTGAGAAATTGCGCGAAATTCTGCGTGGCCCTAATTCATTGAGTAGATACTGTATATGAATATGATCCAGGATTCGGACCTCACATACAAACGGAAAGAGTCTCCGCTTAATAAAAGCTTTCCTCATCCCACCATAGAAAGCTGTTGTGAACTCGCGCATAATGTGTTACGAGTTTGATCATAGTAAAAAAAATAGTAGTGTGCTTGTCAATCATGGGTAGAATCGGTGAATGTTACACGCGTGTAAAGTGATCACTTAACCAAGCCTATGACGGTCGTAAGGCCTGTTAATGCCCAGACTTCCACTTTTTTCTCCAGCTGTGTTGAGAAATTAATAGAAAAAATATAGTTTTGTCCTTAAAAAATAGTAGGTATACAATAAAACTAGTGTTTATCATTAGTTTTTCTTACTTTTTATAATAGGCGGTGTTTTTACAACCAGGAATATCTTTCATTGTTTTTAGATTTTTAATTCTTTAAAGTCTGAAAAAAAACTCTTCGTGTTTCTTTTTGCATTATGCGTGCATATTCTTTCTTCTTCATCTATGTTGAGATGTCAAAAAAAGAATGTAGTCATATTGATTATAAGAATGTCTTGTAAACTTCAAAACTTTTTCATTATTTCGTATCAGATAACATAACATAAATATTTTACGTCAAAAAGTGCAATGCTCGACGTCGCATCCCCAAAATCGTCGGTGTTGGGTTGTGGTCCTGTGGTTAGTGTCACGGACTCTTTAGTCTATGGGTGGCCAACATTTTCTGTAGCCGGGCCAGATTTTGGAAATGAGATATCCTACCGGGCCGTAAAACAATTTTTTTAATTTTATTATTCAAAGCAAACAAGATCAACAAGAATCATTGCATATCAGGCATGTTGGCTTTGTTTTAAATTCAACTAAAAATAGTTAATAGTCCATTTGTCTTAAAAACTTCTCAGTTCTTCTGTTACTCTTCTCTTCTTTAGTCCAACTTCTTTACAACTTGACGCCATTATGGGTCTTAAAATTGTCAGGATAGTGAAATACTCCCATATATAGGATATGACACAAACTACGCATGATGGAATGTTATTTTGGTGGTTTTGTGTACACTAAAGGAAAAAATGTGTGATTTGCTCCGCGGGCCGCAGGTTGGCCACCCTTGCTTTAGTCAGAGTTTCTCGGTTCGAACCCACTTTACCACAATTTGATACTTATTTCTAATAATGAGCTGCTGAGGCTTACAGAAATAACATGAAATTGAAGTATTTTAGTAAATATTGAAAACATAAATACTTCTCTATTAAAATAAAAATTATTCGAAGAATGCCTTATGAATTGCAAAACTTTTTTATTCTGCCGTGTCAGATAACATATCAACATTATACATCGAAAGTGCAACGGTCGGCGGCTTCCCCAAAATGTAATACATACAGAACGACAGTCGAGTTCCGATGACAATGTGTCGGGTACCCGAGAAAATGATGTCCCATTGTGATCCGCCACCGCACAGATGAGCATGCGGGCTCACTTGACGCCACCCCAACACTAAAATATTTTACATCCAATTGTTACAGTTACAATTGCCCGGGCGATAATTACAGCGCTTGTTCGGTGCAGTGTGGCCGAGAATCAATTTAAATATCTGTACCTACAGCAATACATCGGCAACTGCGAGGGACGTGGTCTCAAAAACGCCGCGGTCGGTAAAACCGCGATCGGCGAGACTGCATGTTCAATATTTTTCACGATATGTATATATTCGATCTTTTGATGGTTTAAATAATGTGTAAAAAGACTCACAGCAATACCAGACCGATTTTCAACAGAGAAATTCATCATTATAATAAAATACACGTGGGGTCGATAAAAACAACTTAGTTTGGTGTAAGGTTCTTACAGAATAATGCCTATACCAAAAGTAACCTACTATATGACATGTTTAAAATAGAGCCCAGTCAGGGATCCAAAATGAATGAACTGAAAAAAATACCTTATGGAAAGATATTTGAATTAGTGATTATAGTTGTCTTGAGATAAAACGTCTTTCGTTTTTATACGAAAGAAGATGGAATTCTGAGCATTTAAGAGCTTACGATTGGGCATTTGGCTGCCTTAAACGACCACTTAACAAACTAGTGTAAGGTTCATAATTCTGTCTTTTAATGAAAATTCATATTACATTTTTTTTGGGAGACGCATAATTAGAATGTTGGTAATTATGTTCATAGTACATTGAACATTATTCCCGGGCCGGATTTAGACATGATAAGGCCCTAAACTATTTAAAGAATGGGGCCCTTTAGTATATGAAAATACTTTCATGTATACACATACATGACAATTGCTCAATCGTAAAAAAATATACAGGCCCCCTACGAAAGTGAGGGCCCCAAGCTAAAGCTTGTTTAGCTTTCACGTATATCCTGCACTGATTATTCCTGACTCTAGATCAATTAAATGTATAACATATTGCGTAGAGATATCGATTATAAATGTTAAAAATAAACATACATATAAATAATATTAAGAGAATAAAAATGGGACTCGTTCCCTTAGTCAATATCCTACAGTCGACGAGATAACATTTTCAATAATAAATTCGGCAGTCACGTACATGAATGCAGACAGAATATGGATTCACAACAACCTTCAAATAAAATACTCGTATACTTATTTGAAAAAGTCGTCAACCGAGATAAGCCTAATCCTATTTCTACTTCAAAATGAGGTCTAATGAAGACAAATTACATTGAGGTTAATTTGTCAGCAACAATTATCTCTTAATACACTTATCTTGTTAGCCACAAAAAACAACAAAAAAGTATCTATTGCGGTTGAAGATTAGTAAAAACGAGTTTTATCATTTAATAGAGCTTTCCCACCATCGACTTAATAAAATGTAACCATCATGTTCTCCGGAAATACAATTTAGTAGAGATAATCCGTTCACCACTTCCTCTCAATTTAATGTTTTAAGACTCGATCATTTATCCAAAATTATTGGGCTACTAGATAAAAGGCACGACTAAAAATATTTAAAAAATCTACATATCTGAAAAATTGAATTAAAAAAAATTAACAATAAATATACGTTTTGAATATTGAAAGCATTAACTTTGTGGATCATATTGATATATTATTTCGAGAAATAAAAATACTTTGTGTTCTGATCCACTCACATTTTTATTAACCAACTAGTTTCGGCAACAACCTGTTGCCCTCTTCAGGGTTTCATTTATTACTAAAAATATATTTTTAGTAATAAATGAAACCCTGAAGAGGGCAACAGGTTATTGCCGAAACTAGTTGGTTAATAAAAATGTGAGTGGATCAGAACACAAAGTATTTTTATTTCTCGAAATAATATAAATATAAGTATTACAATCGATTTTATTTTACTACTATCAAAAGCCTTGTTTTTAAAGTGATTTTTATGCATTGTACGAACAAATTCAATAATAAAAATACTAGGTTTCAAAAGCAGTACGCTGATAAAATTTCATGGCAATTATCAACAATTTAATATTTATTATTTTTATCCAAATTTAAAAATATTTGATTTTTAATTAAACAAAACAGTCCTGTGCCAAAGAAACATTTATGAAAATACTACATTGCGATTTCCCTTAGTAAAATCTGACTCATTAGCTATTATATCATTGAGTTCATCGTAGTAAAATATTTAGTTTACAACTTTAATGTGCATTACGTAAATAATTGAATTACATAATATTATTGAATACTCATCCCCATTGTAAAAAAGTAAAAAGGTAAAACAACGACAAAATACAGAACACGAGGTACTAAATACAAAACGTATTGTTATCGTGACACAACACCGTATATATCCCACGGTGACACGTGGCGCCGGAAAATCCACGTGGCGAGGTTTCCTCTTCACGGCATAGGTAGGCGAGGAGAGGCGGCGGGAGGAGGGGGATGAAAAGTATTCGGAAATTCCCGTACTCGAAATCCAACTCACAAACGCTACAGCCGGGAAAATTCAAGGCCAGGGCGTGAGATGCTCCAAAACCCCACTTTCGTATTTATAACGTGTAAAAAAACTTAAATAAGCTCGTAATTTTCAGCAGGAAAAGCGTAACGGAACAAACTGAAAAATTTCGCCCGATTTTGAAATGTACCTTTCAATGTCGTGCCTTTTGAAATAGTCTATCCGTCAAACGAATAGGGTGAAAAAGCGAGGGAAATAACCAAAAGCGAGTAAACTACGTGAAAACATTACGCTTTTACCGAAAGGATGTACGTATTGTTTGTATTTTCCATGAATTTTGTGTGCTTATTTACCAAGTGCCGATTAGGCCTTGAGGGTTGCGCCCACACTCGAGACGGGGTGCGGCCGACATAAAGGGTATGATACGTTCACTGGATCCATTTTACTGGCGGTAGCTGGGTCATGGTGCGTAACCAAACTCGAGAAAATGTAACTAAGGAATTGTGCTACTGCATAACCATATAAAAAAATAGATTTGAGTAGCGCTTATTTTTACCTTGCTTATTATGTACAAGGTTTATATATCATTTAGTGGATTTTTGTTTATTCTAACTAAAAGTATTTTTGTTTTATTTTAATCTGTGTTGTGTACAGGATCTAGTGTGGGCCAATCGGGAACATCTTAGCATTTTTTTTAATGTATTAAATTTATTTATTAAATGTTAAATCAGACACTGATTATTTGAGTCTTCTAAGTTGTATTTCATTGTCAAAAAAACAAATAAAAATCAATTTTGTGACAATTGTTTCGTCTAGTTATGTATTCTTAGCATTTGCTCGTTACTCCTGAGAAAATTGTTTATAACGAAACGGAAAGAAAAATAGTATTTGTTTAGTTGTATGATTTTTTAAAAAAATTATTTTTTAGCGCTTCAAAAATGGGTTATTTATATTATTGTGATATTCCTCTTTCTTCCTTTATTTTCTTTCTTATTCCCAACAGGAAAAGGATTTATTGACCTTCAAAACACAAAGGTCGAATAAGTTCTCCAAGGAATAAAGAGTGAAATTAAAAATAATATGTTTACGAATAAATATATAATAATATACATAAAATACATATTTAAAAACATTTCGCCTAAGCAATTAATGTGTGTTTATCTTCGCGACACAGATTCCTAAAATAACGCAGTAAAAACAAGTAAATATTTAAACCAACCCTTAAAGGCAGTTTATTGATACAGCAAAAATATTCCAAAGGATATGTACACGTGGCATTTTTTTTATTATCCTCGGTACTCACTGGCCCTTTCGCACTTTATACATACGCAGGATACAAGTACATATTTTATTATGCATATAAATTTGGAGTCCATATCGAAATTTGTATCTCAGCGGGTTAAGGATCTCATAAACCGTACTGTCCTTATTGATCGAAGAACTCGGCATAAACTTTACATGAAAACCATATATATCGTCGTTATCCTTACTAACTGTCATAAGTAACATTATTATGAAATTTTATTGTAACATTCTAGATAGAAATAATTAACAAACAAAAAAAAAATACAAAAGGTGTCTCACTCAACTTCATATGAAACATGTATCGACTTAAAAAAAATACGATACATGTTTAATATCAAATTGTGATAACTTTAAAAAAATTAATGTTTTTTACCTACAGGCCCAGTATACGATAAGTAGCAACATAATTTACTTTAAACCCGGGTAACATTTAACGTTATTGAACTTTTTACTGAAAATACCGCTTTTGTATTGAAAAAATAAGTTTTTCTTCGAAATAAATATAATATATGGTTTTGTAAAGAAGGGAGTTATTGGAAAGTATGGAGTAGAAAAAATCAATTTATCTGTGCATTCTAAAAACCGGCAAATTCATATATATTTGAAAAAAATTATGCACGAAAACACTGAATTTGAAGATTGCGAGTTCACCCTTGATAGAATCACGCCTTTGACTGGCGCAGTGAATCCCTAAACGACTGTTTTTATATTTATGTATTAATTTTAAATCAAACACAGACTTGATGAGTCTACTATATTGTATTTTATTAACAAAAACTCAAAATGAACATTTTGAGAATTGTTCCGCCTTGTTAGGGCATTATCAAACGAAACGATTTAAAAGTAATACATAAATTAAAATGGAGTTCTGCAAATTAAACGCCAAATCAATACATATACTTTTTCATAAAAACTGTGTAATACTTCTGCAAAGCGTGTACGTCCGAATTTTCACGCCATCCGGACTATCTACCCGAGAGTGTTTGCATTGCAATCCGCAGAGCCGTGTCCCTGAGTCGGGTCGGCGCGCGGCGGGCGGCCTCGGGCGGGGTGAAGGGCAGCCGCCCTTGGAGAGGAGTTAAGGGCATCCCGCGGGGGGCGGCGAGCCCAAGGCTGAGGGGGTGCGCATGCGCGACCCTCCGTGCCAACGTAATACGGCCATCGTAAACTTTGATAGCGTACGGAATCGAGGTCATAGATTGCACGCACAATTATTCAACTTTTATCGTGATTTTCTTTTATTATCATTTTGAAAGCGCTGTACATAACAAAAAAACACATATATTTAACATAATTATTAATGTAATATTATTTGTTGATCTGTGATGAAATGCGAAGAGCAACGGATAATATATATATATATATATATATATATATATATATATATATATATATATATATATATATATATATATATATATATATATATATATATGTATATATATATATATATATATATATATATATATGTATGTATGTATGTATATATATATATATATATATATATATATATATATATATATATATATATATATATATATATATATATATATATATATATATATATATATATATATATATATATATATATATATATATATATATATATATATATATATATATATATATATATATATATATATATATATATATATATATATATATATATATATATATATATATATATATATATATATATAGATATATATATATATATATATATATATATATATAGATATATATATATATATATATATATATATATATATATATATAGATATATATATATATATATATATATATATATATATATATATATATATATATATATATATACATACATATATATATATATATATATATATATATATATATATATATATATATATATATATATATATATATATACATACATATATATATATATATATATATATATATATATATATATATATATATATACTACTACTACTACTACTACTACTACCATCACGCCGCAGGGGTAGGCAGAGAGGATGGAACGCCACACTCTTCTGTTCTGACATACACTCCTCGCCTCCTTCACATCCATACATCTTGTCATGCATGCCCTCCGATTACGCAGACTTTTAACACCGCCAGATTTTAGGTTCTGATTGATCTGATCGTGCCAAGTCTTTTTCGGTCGTCCTCGTTCTGTTTTCCCTCTCACATTCGCCACATATATTTTCTTAGTCATTATATATATATATATATATATATATATATATATATATATATATATATATATATATATATATATATATATATATATATATATAAAAATATATATATATATATATATATAAATCTATATATATATATATATATATATAAATATATATATATATATACATATATATATATATATATATATATATATATATATATATATATATATATATATATATATATATATATATATAATCCTTTTTCCTTTTTATATATACTAGGATCTGTTTGTTCCGTCTATCTTTTGTGATGTAGACTGTCAGCTGTCGCGCCGTCAGCATTCTATTGACACGGACATTCCAGAATCGTATTCTCTGCCTACAGAAGAGATTTGGTTCTCACTGTGTCTGCTCTGGTCTTTATCCGATATGTGGTAGTTCTTCTTCTTCACGGATTACCTGTAATGCTTGGTTTGCTTCTTTCGTGGTCGGTATCCACCCGCTCTATCCTCTTCTCGTCTCGTCAACTCGGCGTACCCGCTACAGCGCATGTCGGGGATAATTCGGTCCATGTAGTTTAAACGGGGTCGTCCTCTGTAGTTTGTGCCTTCGCACATGCCCTCCGCAACCGTAAGAAGCAGTTTTGGGTGTCTTAAACTATCCATTTGGCCTGCTGTCGTAAATTACGTATAAATAAAAATTAAGACGTATATTTTATTACAAATATATATGTACATATTTATTTAAGAAATATTCAAGAAAGTACCTGCGAGGTATTTATACATGGTTGTTTAATTAAAACAAGAATAGAATGTTGTGGAAATATTGACCAAATTCTTTAGTTTTGGAGTATTCAGAGGGAAGGTTTGTAAACTCGACCAAAAAATTATATTCAGTTAAGTTATTATTAAATTATTCAATCGACTGCATATTTACGTACCCTTTGAATCATAAGTATTCTGAGAAATCGAATAATAATTCTTTTAAAGCGAATACGAAATCATTGTAGCCCCTTTAATTCATAAAATACCAATCATTGTTTAAATTTGGTTAGCCACCTACATATTTATAAACATTATCCATTTTATTTATTGTTTCGGCATTAACTTTGTGGTAAGACATGTTACAATAATTAAAGAAAACACTTCGTTTTTTACCACTTGAGTTTAATTATAGACTACATGTTTCAGAAGCTAAACTTCCATCATTCAGGTCTGTATAATAACTAAAATATAAAATATAAAATTGTTCTATAAATAAGGATAGGGGGAAAGTAAGGGGAAGGGGTTAGTCAAGGAACGGAGTTTGAAAACAAAGGAAAAATTGAAAGCAATGGCGAAGAATTTTGAAACAATATATTATTTAATAAATTATTATTAGAATTCAGGTTTTTTTGTATTTCTAAATTTTCAAGATAATTCAAATAAAGGCCAAATTATGAATTATCTTGCAAATTTAGAAATACAAAAAAACCTGAATTCTAATAATAATTTAGTAAATAATATATTGTTTCAAAATTCTTCGCCATTGCTTTCAATTTTTCCTTTGTTTTCAAACTCCGTTCCTTGACTAACCCCTTCCCCTTACTTTCCCCCTATCCTTATTTATAGAACAATTTTATATTTTATATTTTAGTTATTATACAGACCTGAATGATGGAAGTTTAGCTTCTGAAACATGTAGTCTATAATTAAACTCAAGTGGTAAAAAACGAAGTGTTTTCTTTAATTATTATCCATTTCATACACTTTGTTTCAAACCACTCATTCATAAAACGCAATGATATTAACATTCATAGATATTGCATCATTAGATTAAAATACATATATACACTATCAATAAATATGAAAATGCAAATCAAATTAAAATCACTGCAGAAATACGAATGCTTAGACGGTCAGCTGGAGTGTCCCTTAGAGGCAAAATTAAGAGTTCACAAGTAAGGTAAGCGAAAGGTAATCGAGATGGTATGGGCACACAGGACGTAGAGAACCTGAACATATTATAAACCAGGCGTTGGCCATGGATCTTCCTCGAAAGACATCTAGAAGAATACCAAAAAAATAATGCATACTTATTAAAGATAACATGATTCGAAGGCATGGCCTAGGTGACGTTGTATACGATAGAAGGACCTACAAGCTGAGGGCGAGAAGAACTGACCCCAACAGTCTACAAAGACGATAGGTTGGGATGAAGCCAGGAAGAAGACACTATCGATAAAGCGCTTTCGTTTATTTTTTTTAAACAATTACTTTTAAATATTATGACTTCATTATTGTCATATTTTTTTTGTAATAGTAACCATAAACAAAGAAATAAAATATGCACAAACGAGCAAAACCAATATTGCAGCATGGTTTATTTATACTTAGATTTTTTTTCTATGAACCAAGTAAAAAAAAAAAGTATTTTTTTTAAATAATTTGAATTTGGGATTTGGAACGTATCGTTTTTGTTTTTATTTAATTTATGGAATATTCGCTACACTAAGTAGGTACTAGGTAAGCGTCTATCGATAGTAGAAATAAAATGTTCAAGAACGAGCTTCGAACGAAGACTCCCTTCTTAAGAAAACTAGGTATGTGCGCGTTTGGTAAATAAAACAAACAGAATGCCATCTGGGTTGATCTTGCGCTTCAAGGCTGAGTTAGCTCAGTTGGTAACTGCTGTATCCATGGACTTTAACCGAAAAGACTTCCAAACATTTTCAGCGGCCCTGAAACCAAATGTCCAAATCAAACACGACGCGGTATTCATGGCTGCAGAACAGGTAGGTGCTCGTTTAAATCCAGGGAAGGAACATATGGAGGTGTGATTGTGAATACAAAGGAAACTCTAGCCGTATTGCACATTCCAAGCCAACGTGCTTTTTTGACAGGCACAAAACCGCGGATAAATTCAGAACCACATACATCATCTCGAGACAATGTTAGGTTTACTGTAGACTGCAGTGTTTACTCAGTAACTAATACATCATGTCGCTCTTCATACTGATCAAATACTCAATAGGTAGGTTAAGTACGTACTTATTTGGTACAAGATATAGCACGGCTGTCCAAACTTAAAACACAGTAAGGGACATTTTTTTTTGTAGAACATTTTTTGCATTTTTGGACCAAGTAGATTATACTTTTTCAAAAAAAATATCCTTTACTGTGTTTCTAGTTTGGACAGCCGAGTAGATCCTCCACTATCCGGACGAAATCTGGATATACATGATCCGGGTAACAAAACATCCGTGTAATTGAGAAACTATAAAGATTTTCCAGACTGAAAATGAAATGCGATCTCCCAAACGCATGTCCGACAAAACTTTATATGATAGATCTTTGAATGGTGATACAAGAAAATAATGCATGACCGAGATACATATCATCGATACAATTAAGAAAGATGTGTTGAGATGGTTTGGATATGCAAAACGAATTTATAAGGGACTGAGGGAAACTTGCCATTATCTAGAATTTAAAATACTTGATGTAGTCAGTCGGAATCATCGGTGGGTATGTATGCTGAGATGCATGAATATGGAAGAGGCGAAGATTGTTTGCAAATACAGATTGGTGTGGCGTTCTATTCTCTTTGCGTACCCCTGCGGAGAAGCGGTGCGATTTTTGGTTGGTTAGTTAGGTTTTCAGACATTTAGTGTATATTGAAATTAATTAATTAAAATAACATGAAATAATATTTTCTCAATAGATTTTCATTAAATATATTAAAAATGAAAATAAAAAGCTTAAACCCCTCACATCGTTTGTGCGTCGGGAGTATGAATCGGCTATTCAAGCGAACATAATGCCTAATGGAAATGGGAGGCGGTGTAAAAAGAGGAAAAGCGGAAAATTTAATAAAGGATGATACGTTTCCAAACTAACGAGCGACATTCAGTCGACTTCTGGGCTACCGTGCCTTTATTACCGACCGACAGATTACCAAAAAATGAGGGAAACCCATTAGGAGAGCGGAAAATACAAGAAAAACATAGTTTGCAAATCCGGCCTATTCTAAGCACTACAGGCGTGATTATGATTGTCTTTATATTCTACATTACTCGCAAATTTAGCAGGAAGAAAATATAAATAAGTAAATTCCTAACATAAAATAATGAGGATCTCATCAAAGATGAAGAAGCATATGGAAGTCTGGGCATGTAAGGGACTGACCACCGTCATAGGCTGGCTTAAGTGATCACTTTATACACGTGCAACATTTACCAATTCTACCCATTATTGACAACCACACTACTCAAATTCTTGGAAGTTCTATATATATGAACCAATTTAGAAACCTTGTTCTTGAATCACTATAACTTCACTAGAGACGTCTATTGGTGAGATGTAAAGTAACTTTTTTTACGCGTGTAAAGTGCTCTCTTAAACCAGCCTATGACGGTCGTCAGCCCCGTAAATGCCCAGAATTCCATATTCTTCTTCATCTTTGATGAGATGTAAAAAAATAATATGAAAATAACTCCTATAATTGGAGATAATCCAGATTTGTAAGCAAGTATTTGGTTACACTCAAAATTTTGTTAATGATATTATAGTTTAAATGCATTTTTCAGTATTAGGTCACATACTTACAGCTGAGGCAAATTTTCTATTAAAACAAACTAGTAAGAGAAGGATTGATATTATATAATTTAATATTAATATTCAACCAGCGCCATTGCGTAGTTGAGTTGACACACGGCTGCAAAATAGGCGTCGCGGGTTCTATTCCCAAATTTGCAAAATAAATTAATGAAAGACTTTTTTAAGTTGGTCGAGTGCTTACTTTCCCTATTTTTACTCTTCTGACCGGAGACGAGCACGGAGGCTTTGCGGGTTAATCCATTTACTTTTTTAAATAAATAATTTTAAAAAATAATAACATAATATCGTAAAAACAACATGAGAAAAACAAGGAATATATATATATATATATATATATATATATATATATATATATATATATATATATATATATATATATATATATATATATATATATATATATATATATATATATATATATATAACACATAAATAATTGTACAGATTCGACCCGCACTACAAGAGTTGGTGAATTGCATGGTCTAAGGTTCGATTTCCGACTGAGTCAACATAAAAATAGGTAGTTATACGTTAAATGTTTCAATGAAACACTAATTAAGGTCTACTGAAATGTTGTTTAATTTTCAAAACATAAAAACTAAAATTCTATGTTGTTTCGCAATGTTAGGGCATTTTTAAACTTGATCTTTTCATGGCATTTTTTTCAATAGAGTGTAAAAATGCCCTAACAAGGTGAAACAATTGTGACAGAACTTTTGTTTTTATGTTTTAAAAATAAAATCAACATTTTAATAGACTGAAATCAGTGTTTTAACGTTTAATTATAGGTCAGTTAATGAATGAATGAAAATGGGTAGTAATTTAAAATATCAATTTACTTATGATAAATTTAACCATTTTATTTTCAGTAATTACAGAAAATAGTCAGTATTTTTCTTTGAAAAATTATCATTTTATTTACTTGTTTGTTAATTAAAACAGCAAACTGATGTGTTAATAGTATTTGACGTCAACAGAGACAAATAGCTGACAAATAGTAGATAGTCTACTTAGCCCTCACGACAAATTGAATGATAAAACCAGTATTTAATTGAATCCAATATCTGTCTTTTTTAAATACACCAGTTTATGTATGTGAACAACGTTGCTGAAATCGTGATAGATCTAATATAACTGAAATTCTTTCAAAAAAAATTAGGACAACAAAAATATATTATGATGAAACATTAAACTGAACAAGTCAAATGATAACCACAACCGAAATAGAACCATTAGAAATATGGTGGTATAAAAGAATACTAAAAACGCTTGTGGGTTGATAGAGTTTACGACGAAGATATTTTTGTACATATTGCTCACTCCTTTCAACAACGCCATTAATGAAAATTCGTCAATTTTCAGTTGTGCATGTTTTCGGAATGCCCAGAAAATTTACTAAATCCCAGCAAAAGCGGCATATTTTCAACTTATTATTTTTCCGCTACAGGGCAGAAAATGTTGTTTTTGCATTTTGAAGAAAAGGTCTAGTTGAATTATTTTTTTTTAATATCCTAAATATTTTTCAAATGGAGAAAAAACCTTCAGGTTTTACCTAAAAAGATTTGTTGCACAGTAAAAAGTTCAATCAGTGGCTTGATATTTATTTTTAATACATTTCATTATACTCTTAAACATTAAAAACGATCTCCTGAAAAATCAAGTTTTTTTTTTATATATGAAGTTGTTGAAAGGAGTAAGCGATATGAGAAAAGAGACAGAATTCATATTTAAAAAGAAATGTAAGCTAGAGTGCTTTGACCATTTTATAGGGGGAGAAAAATACAATATAATACAGCCATATTTCAAGGAAATGTAGAAAATCGTAAAGGAAAAAGCAATAAAGAAGTTGCATTTTTAGATTTAAGAACTTGAGAGAGTGGTTTTACTGTCACGAAAATGCTGGATCGTTATTAAGAGCCGCTACGGATAAGGGCAAGATCGCTATGATAATTGCCAACCTCTAACGCGGAGAGGCACTAATAAGGAGAGAGTGGTTTTACTGACATTGAAATGCTGGATCATTATTCAGAGCAGCTACCGATAAATGCCAACCTCTAACGTGGAGAGGCACCATAATAAATAAAGAGTGATTTTACTGGTACTGAAATGCAGGATCATTATTCAGAGCGGCTACAGATAAAGCCAAGATGGCTATGATAATTGCCAATCTCTAACGTGGAGAGGCACCATAGTAAGGATAGAGTGATTTTACTGGATCTCAAATGCTGGATCATTAAAACGGCTACCATAGGAACGATAAAATTAATGTATCAACCTAGGATGTATGTCTGTATTCATAGCATTGTTTTATTATTATTATACATATATTAAAGTGTAATATTCATATATTAACGTAGCTACATATTAACAATAATAAAAATTAGCTTAACTACGAGCAAACATCCCAGATATAAATAATGGTTATTATTTGGCATAATTATTAATTTATAGTGCGATAAGTTCCAGACTCTAATTTTGGCTGCATTTATGTTAAGAATATTAAAATGTTACATAACATCTCTATCCACCTGTCCTTTCAATTGTTTTTAGTGTTATAATGGTTCGTTACAAAGATAAAATATGAATAAACGAGTTTAGAAAAACCATTTATTATGGTTACGATACTTAAAATATTAATGAATGAAGATATTAAAGTCGGGATGCCCAGCCAACGTGAAATCCTCTTCAGTTCCATCAACTGTGAATAAAGCGTGTAAAGGTTTGTATACACTCGTGTACGAGGTGCAAACAGAATGTCTATTGAAGGAATTTCCATTCAGGCGATAAGACGGACGGTGATACCGGCGGAACTTTATTCTTACATAGATGAACGGTGCAAACACGACCTATTTGATCAGCTTGAATTTTACTAGGAATCCTTCTACAATCAATAAATGAAAAGCATTCAAGCATTTCCCACGAAGACCAAAGCAAATGTATTATACAACATTTACAACTTAAATCAAACACAAATATTGAGACGTTACTAGCATGTTGGTACATGTCCAACTTTATTCCTGACACTAAACCATATAGTTACGCCAGAAAATTAAAATAATTCTCAAAACATCCCAAGATGGGTTCCTACCCATTTGACGTAATCAATATGCATGAATTTGACATTCTGTGGGTAAGCTCCTTAATGTTTATGACTACTTTATTTGGGATAAGACAAACTAGGTTATAAGTTGTAAGAGGGTTCTGGTTCTCTATTTTCAATTAACACCCAATGCGAAAAAATAGTAGTAGTTTCCGATTGATAGATGATGGGAGTAATTTCGCTCAATTCTTCCTGAATAAACGCCTTAGATATACACATATGATTATGTGTTTTATCACAGTCCACTGCTACATCGGACATCTCTACAGAGAGCTATAATTACTTTTTAATATTTTAAAGTGTTTTTTTTTTCCTATTTGGTAAATAATAACTTATGGTTTGGCTTTCCGATTAAGGGAGAAGAAATTTCTTACCACTCCGGCATATTCTTTAAAGCATCGTATTTAGTCTCTAATTATCTTAGGTTAGGAATCAGCCATTTTATCAATACTCGAAAGACAATTTCCTATGTTTTTCAGCTGGGTTTAAGGATCATTTAATTTAAAACAAAACATTAACCATTAATAAAAAACATTAAACTGTTGATGAAAATATCTGTAGTTTTCGAAACTAGTCGTGTGTAATGAAATAAAACTCAATAAGCGGTATTATATGTGTTTATTTTTTTTTAAATAATCAACATGTTCTTCCACAAAGTTAATGCTAAATCAACTAAAAATATTAGCCATTATTATCCACCCTTATCCTTCTTTCTCATTACTCGTCAATATTATTAATGGGTACTTGGAAGCATATGTTACATGTATTGTGCATGTGTGAATTACTGTGCATGTATGTTTTTGTGGATATAAAGTTTAAAAAACAACTTTATTTAAACATTCCTAGTTTGAAGCATTATACTGTTTTTCGGTTACTTTTTCTATTATCTTATACAAGGAAGAAAGTATTTATAATTGGTGTTTTCCATTGCCACCAAAGCTTCGTAATATTTTATTCATACCTTTTTTATCTTTAGACTTTTTTCCCTTCAATAGTGAACATTTTATAAGTACGGGAATTTCAACAAGAAAATTGTAAAACCAATTTGTAAAATGACAGGACAATTTTTTCAAAAGGACGTGGCCGATATCTTCCTTCTTCCTATCCGCATTGTATTACGAAGATGACAAAAAATGACCGCAGTGCGACAGTTTTACAGTTTTCTTATATTGAACAATAGTGTAATACAGTATGTGTAATGAGACATTTCCAGATGTACGATACATACATACATAGGTATCCCCTGTGCTGTATTACGCATATGGAAAGTGAATATTCCGGGAGAAGGCAAAACAAGAAAGCGTATGTACTCGTACACAGGAAGAAAGCACTGGAAATCATTTCAGAAAACAGGCGTGCCCAAATACATTTTTCAATGAAAGTCTGCATAAAATCGAAACAAATAAATAATTATAAATATTTAAAGCATTTACTTTGTGGTTAGTCATTTCTACTTATTTATTTTTTTACAAAAATCTTAATAATATTAGTATATAACCACTCACCGATCGGTGAGTGGTTATAATATACTAATATTATTAACATTTTTGTAAAAAAAAATGCATTATTACTTTGCATACAGTCTAGACCGAAAAACATTTAATAATTATGAATATTCACAAATACAATGCTGATGAAGAAAATTAATCTGCTATTGAAGTTTCAGAATATTATTAACGTAGGTAACCAATATGTTAATACGCATTCGCAGTATTTTATTGGTATTTCAAAGAATAAAATTCAATTAAAAAAGAAACCACCAAAATAAATGATACAATGATTAAAGAAAACACTTCGTTTTTTACCAATTGAGTTTTATTATAGACTACATGTTATTATACTGAATGATGGAAGTTTAACTTCTGAAACATGTAGTCTATAATAAAACTCAAGTGGTAAAAAACGAAGTGTTTTCTTTAATCATTGTAACATGTCTTACCACAAAGTTAATGCCGAAACAATAAATAAAATAAATGATGTCATTTTACATTTTTTGATCTCAACATAGACGAAGAAGAATTACGACCTGTTATAGGCTTGTAACAATCACTTATTCTACCTATGATTGACAACCACACTACTCAACTCCTAGATAATCGTATATTGATCAATCTCGTGACACGTTATTTTGACGTTATTATTGTTTTAAGAATGATATATTTTTTAAATTATTTGATTATTTGATCACCTAATATGACCATTACATTAAAAATAATAGTAATAATTTGCGGCAGAACGACCAGGAAAGCATAGCGAAGAGACGATAACGGCCATAATGTGCAACAATGAATGCGAGCTTGATGGCGACCCAATCGTGTATCGTAAACAATGCTCGACTCGTAGACTGCATTAAGGTGAGTTTTACAACCCATACTGCGAGAGCTCAGCCATGCGTGGAAAATTAACTATAGAGCCGATTCGATAAATAACATCGTGTGCGCCGTTTCTGTGTCGGGAACAGGAACTCAGCAAGCGGGTAGGTAGGCACGAAGGATTAGACAACCATACGTTCACGGCATGTTTTGTTACAGAAACCGCAATCATCGACTTGTCTCTTATCTGAGCGGAAATAACCGTGTTAGTTTCAAATCACACAAATCTTTTATTTTCCCATAACCGCAATTCTGTAAAGAGGAAAGAGTTATCAGCGGAAGCTAAACTGGCAGTGCACAACGTAGTCCTGGTTCCAACTCTAATGTATGAAAGTGAAACATGGAGTTGGCAATAGAAGGATGAAAGTAGACTGAATGCAGGTGAAATGCGATCTCTCAGAAGAATGTACGACAAAACGATGTATGATAGATGTGCGAATAGTGAAATAAGGAAGGAATGCAAAGCTGAGATAAGCATTATCGATAATATTAAGAAAGGTGTGTTGAGATGGTTTGGACATGTAGAACGAATGAGTGAGGAAAGAACGGTAAAACAAATTTATGAGGCGATTGTTATTGGGAAAAGAAGCAGAGGAATACCGAGAAAAACATGGCACAATTAGGTATGCCAAATACTTGAAAGCGGTCAGGTTAGGAGTCGTAACAATCGGCGGGTATGTATGAGGAGATGCACGTGGAAGAGGCGAAGAATGTTTGCAAGGACAGAAAGGTGTGGCGCTCTATTCTCTCTGCCTACCCCTGCGGGGAAGCGGCGTGATGGTTTGTTAGTTAGTTAGTTGGGAAAGGGTTATCCTTTATCGCTCGCTCGTTGATTGCGCTTTTCGCTTTTCGTGGATCAAGGGCAATGTTCGTGTTTATTGTATAATGCGATTAAATAATTGTGAATGAATCGTAAGTGACCGCGAATCTATCGCGGTTGAGGGAACCGAATTGCTGTCTTACGAGATAAGGAAATTTATTCAATAACAAGGAAGCTCCTTCCGGTCAGTGGGTTTACAGAGATAAATGTTATAACATAATTACATAAAATGGGTTTTAAATATCACTCGAAAAAGGTAATTACAATTTTAAATGAAAATAATTTAGGAGCCAACTAACTTACTAACCGTCACACTGTTTCTGCGCAGGGGTAAGCAGAGAGAATAGAACGCCAATCCTAGCTTACTTCATATCCATACATCTAGTCCTAGTCATACATATATGCCCTACGATTACTTAGACTTTTGACACCACCAGATTTTAGGTTTCTAATTGATCTGGCCTGACATACACCTCTAGCTTCTTTTATCTCCATACATCTAGCCATGCATGCCCTCCGATTACGCAAAGTTTTGACACTACAAGATTTTAGGTTCTGATTGATATTTTTTGGTCGTCCTCGTTATGTTCTGTCACATTCGCCAAATATACTTTCTTAGTCATTCTCCATCCGAATTTGATACATTGTCCATCTGATCCATTCACTCCGCATGTCCATACCACCTTAAATAATTCTTCTTAATCTTTTCAACTGATCAGCCTTACATACCTTTCTAATATGTTCAATTTTCTCTCAATTGCATCGACGATTAAAATCTTAAAATAATTCACCCCTATCAACTGATCCATCGGACAGTGGATCTCCCGGCCACCGCAGGTATGTATGAACATAAATACTTGAAAAACCTTCAAAAGTCCAATTTTCGGGGATCGATAATCATAAAACTGTCCTCTAGATTTCTCCAGCCCTTGCTTCTCCTTGCCAAAAAGGCGATGTTGCTAACTTTGAGAATCATCGGTCTATACTCCAAACTGAGGGTCACACACTTGGTCTTGAGTGCGTACCTACATCGTATAAGTAGTCAGACACTCAAAATGTAAGATAAGAATAAAACACATTAATCATTGGGGCTATCGAAAAACTAATTTCGTGGCGACATTTATATTGAACAGTACTCTAGGAAACTGATAAAAGCGCGTTAAAAATGCGATAAGAAAAACTGATTGAGACGTAATTCAATAAAAGGCTTTAACTAAATTCCAATATTAGGCTCAAAATATAATACTTCACGCGTAATGAGAAAAGTCATACGAATCTAGTGGCCTTCATCAGCTATCACCGGAGATAAGAAGACCCGTCGACTCAGTTTCAGATAAGAGAAAAATTATATATTTGATTTTTTTTTTACATCTCAAGGTTTGTTTATTTTATATAGTTTACTTTTCTATACTTTTTTTACCCGAGAGATGTATTTGGGGGTAACCGATATACTAATTAATAATTAAGGGAACAAAATAAACTAACATTAACATACTTATTGCCAATTATATTACATATTAAAATTGACACAATAACAAAAAAAATATGATTGAAATGTAACTTTGTTTTAAAATCACAATAAATATTTTATACATTATAATTAAGTTATGATAAAATATTTATAGTGATTTTAAAACAAAGTTACATTTCAATTATATAAACGGAAAATCACAAAGTTAGTGCTTCAAATATAAATCTAAAAAAAGAAAAACATTAAAACTAACTAACTAACTAACCATCACGCCGCTTCCCCGCAGGGGTAGGCAGAGAGAATAGAGCGCCACACCACTCTGTCCTTGCAAACATTCTTCGCCTCTTCCACGTTCATGCATCTCCTCATACATACCCGCCGATCGTTACGACTCCTAACCTGACCACTTTCAAGTATTTGGCATACCTGATCGTGCCATGTTTTTCTCGGTCTTCCTCTGCTTCTTTTCCCGCTAACATTCGCCTCATAAATTTGTTTTACCGTTCTTTCCTCACTCATTCGTTCTACATGTCCAAACCATCTCAACACACCTTTCTTAATTTTATCGATAATGCTTATCTCAGCTTTGCATTCCTTCCTTATTTCACTATTCGTACATCTATCATACATCGTTTTGTCGCATATTCTTCTGAGAGATCGCATTTAGATTTCAAAAACATTACTAAAAAACATTCGTAAAACATTACTATCCATAAAATTATAAAAGGTGTCATACAAATAATCCCACATATTTCTTACATTTGAATAATAACACAATAAATAAAACAAACAAAAAAACTGCATTAAAAAAAAATACGAATTGTTTCAAATATAAATTTCAACATGAATTTTTTACCATAGCTACCACATTTGTAAAATTACAAAATAAAGATATGGTACGGATTGCTACTATTTTGAGGAACATCAAAGAAATCGTCGACCAAAATCAATAGGCTTTTATATTATTTATATATATATATATATATATATATATATATATATATATATATATATATATATATATATATATATATATATATATATATATATATATATATATATATATATATATATATATATACATATATATATATATATATATACATATATATATATATATATATATATATATATATATATATATATATATATATATATATATATATATATATATATTTATATATATATTGGTGCAAATATTCGATACCGATAATTTCGAAAACTTCATGCCCTATTGACTTCAGATTATTGAAATAGAGGTATATTTGTCCTGGCTGTAAGCGGGTTTCTGTAAATTTTGGAATCCCGAAGCTAAAGACTATGATTTACTATAAACCTGAATTTCATAAAATTTTCAATTCCGATAATGTTTCATTAAATTGATTAAATTAAAACGTAAAAGACGAACAGAGCGATTTTTTGCACCTCTTCACGAGCCTCATTCAAAATTTTATCTCTTGTTATCAATTATATAAATACGATGTACATTAATTCAAGGTTACAATTTTTTTTTACAATTAGCTGTAGATATCAGAAAGATTAAAGTATATTACACACACACACACACACACATATATATATATATATATATATATATATATATATATATATATATATATATATATATATATATTATAAATGATTTGAATCATAGGTTCCCGATGGTAGGACTAGAGGTCAAAAGAGATAGTACAGGGGTCTAAGAAGTCGGTTTATTAATAATACATTTAAGGTTCGATTGACCATGCGTTAAATTTATTACAGTCCTTTACACTAGTTTTTGTTTCAAGTAATTCTGTAAGAAAAACGACACTTAAAGCAAAATTATTTACATTTGCATGTTATAAATTATAATTAATGAACCTAGACACCAAACCAAAGGGTATCATTGTCACAGTTGGTCTTAAAACAAAAAATATATATTAGGAGTAGGTATTTATAAAATATTTTTAACAAATAAAAATATTTACTCAATAATAGTAATAACGCAAGGTGGATGTTCATTTATAGGCAGAATGATGACTACCATAAAAGTGTATAAATTGATTACTTATACCAAACGATATCAGGTCACAAGTACTTGTATATCTTTTGAATTAGATATTCCCATCTTAAAAAAATCCTCACCACATTTACAACAAATTACAAATAACAATAATTAAAGAAAACACTTCGTTTTTTACCACTTGAGTTTAATTATAGACTACATGTTTCAGAAGCTAAACTTCCATCATTCAGGTCTGTATAATAACTAAAATATAAAATATAAAATTGTTCTATAAATAAGGATAGGGGGAAAGTAAGGGGAAGGGGTTAGTCAAGGAACGGAGTTTGAAAACAAAGGAAAAATTGAAAGCAATGGCGAAGAATTATTGTAACATGTCTTACCACAAAGTTAATGCCGAAACAATAAATAAAATTACAAATAAGTTAAAATACTTTTATAAAACCATTCGTTTCTACAATTCTTACACTCTTCTTTGTGTTATGAAGGAAAATATGTACAAAGGGCCTTTTTTGCCGTCATAGTGGAGTTCACCCTTAGAGTAGGGGAAAATTGGAGATCAAATCACGTCGATGCGATGATTTGACATTATCACACTACGCGCATGCCTGTGGGCGTGCGTGTGCGTGCTTCATTTGTTAGCTTAATCACTTCCTGAATAATAAAAAAAACCAAAGTGATTTGCGACTTTATAACAGACGTGGGTCGTTCGTAAATGACCGGATCTTAAAAATCCGTTCATATACACGGATTGAAGGACCGGATCTCAGTTTTAGGTGTTCACTGAAGCTCACCTACTAATTGGCTTACTGATTCACAGATTAGCTTACTGATTCACAGATTCATCAACGCACTGATTATTTTAAGCTAAAAGTATAAAATCTCATAACTATCTTGGGGACATATATTTTTTTTATGATTTGCAACGAACATTTTAGCTACCCCTGTTGACTAACTACTAAGCGAAGGGTTTTAATAATAGGTCCATAGGAAAATTTCAATGCAAGGTTTCATTATGGCGGAATTATACCACAGGCATTGTTTCTACTGTCGCTGGTCGTCGGATAAAAATTATTTCATTCTCGCCGGAACGATTTATCCAGAGAAGGATCCATCGTTTAATTTATCCGTTCTTAGTGATCGAATCGTGGATCTTTGTGAAGGAAACGGAAGTGATTTCAAATAACCGGATCATGTCAACCTCTACTTGAGACAAAATCGTTCGACAACAAAGCGAGTGTTTTTGCCTAGAATTTTCACTTATGAATTACATGAAATTATAATTACATAAAGAGTAAATCCACTCACGAGTAGGCATAGGCTATAAAACTTAAAAAGTTTAAGCCTGAGTAGGGTCATGATAAGCGGTGTAGCATAAGCCGTAGCTAGATTTCAGAGTCACTTGGACGTTAGGAAATATTAAAAAAATCGTTCGACAACGAAGGTGAATTCGAAATACACAAAAAGTAATAAAAAATAATACAGTACAAAATACGATTATTTTTTTAAAAAGTGAAGTTAATAATTTCATTAATTGATTCTGCAGTCACTTTGTGGTAAAATCTATCCATTTTTAATTCCCATTAAAACACGTTTCACAATAGATCTTAAGAAATAGTGGTATTTACCGAGTTAAACTTAAATTTAAAAAGCAAATGATTATTTAGCTTATTTTTATACCATAGACTATAGCTTACCTATTTACTTAGGTGCATTATCTATGAAACTGAAAAGGCATGCGGCCAATACGCCTACACGAATCACACGAGGATTCAAGAAACCATTACCAGAAGTATGTTGGTAAAACGGGGGTATTTTCACATGTAGAAACATAAGGGTGCGTGTTAAAGGACCCTCTTAACATAAATACTACGGATTACGGAATACAATAAAAATCAATTGTGGTATTTGAGTGGTTGTGAAATCGGAGATAAGGAAATTCGTTCATACTAATCGTGGGTAAGTAGTAGTATGGAATTTGTGCATGTAAATGTAACGCATCGTAACAAAGGATATATAAAGAGCACATAATGTGTGCTCGAATTGACCCATGTTTTTGTCCACGCGATCGTATAAATACAGAGTAATAAAATTTGGATTTTAAAGCGCATACCATAATGTTGTTTCATTGCTATAACTGTAGCTAAAAGGTTAATACGATTATTGTGCCTTCAGCACATCAAACTTGATACGCAAGTATTTATGTTGTGTGTATGCAGCGAATAGTTTGTTGTGGGCAAACCTTGAAGTACTTACCTCAGCGTCGATTCCAAAGGAAAGTTAGGGTTTAACTATGTACGTACTATAGAAAACTTCAAATTAACTATGTAGTATGGTGGTAAAAAAAATGGCAACATTAACTTCCTGACGATACGGATCAATGACATATTTAAAAATACTGATGTCATTAGAAATTTAAGTTCAGAAGTCCAAAAAAAGTTATCAACACTACTTAGATATATATTTTTTTTAAATTTAAGTGTCTCAACTTGATATGAAACATGCACATATATGGAAGTCTGAGCGTCCCAGGGCTTAAGACCTGGCATTTGGCTAGCTTAAGCGATCACTTGATACACTTGTGTAACGTACACCCATCTGTCCATTATTGAACATCCATATTGCACTAATTCTGGAAACTTGCATTTATGTAATGATATAAGAAAATAGGCGAGAATGGCGAAAGAGATGTCATCCGTTGCTACCGACCAATCCGCAGGATTGAGACCAGAGGGAGATAAGAAATAGTGGTATTTACCAAGTAATATTTTAATTAAAAATGGATAGGTTTTACCACAGTAAGTGACTGCCGAATCAATTAATGAAGATTTAAATAATGATAAATGTAATTGCCTACCAAATGCCAGGTCATAAGCCCTGTGATGCTCAGTCTTCCATTATCTTTCATAAAAAGGGAAGAACGATAGAGGCTTCATATCAAGGTGAGGCACCGTTAAAATGCTAAAAGTCGTTAAAAATAAATGTCTGGAAGCAAATTTAAACTACATATTTAACATCCATGTAAAAACCAATTAGGTTGCTAATACAAACGCGCTAACAACGTAGTAACTTTGAGTATATTTCGGGGTCTTTATTTCAAATGAATTTGGCATTTTAAAACCGATTGTCGATCCCTCATATAATGAAGCTACATAATAATACCGAGAAAAAGCAGGGTATATGTTTTTATAGAATAGAAGAAAAGTTCAATTTATCTACACTACGTAGTTAATGCGTCTATGATACAACCCCTGCACCTAAATGCCAACTTGTGATTGGTCAGTCAAAAAATGATCCCATGGTTTTAAAACCAGTTGTAACAGATAAAACAATATTAATGTTCGCGTTTTTATGCTTCTGTGGTTTGAGTGAACGTTGGAGATGCCCGTAATATATTTTTAGGCAGACAATAAGTGTTTTTTTAAGCATATTTTCAAACCGTCTTGGGAACAAATCAAAATATCATACACGTATGTACCCTTTTTACATTCTTACCCTCATGTTTATAAAATCTTTGGTTTTTAAGAGATAATAAAAATGTGGTTATGACGGTTAAGAAAAAAATACATGAAATGGAGAGACATAAATACATTGCAATTTAAACGCATTGTAAAATATATTCAATACATACAACTTTAAATATGTATTGTTATAATATACAATTGGGTCTATTCTCAAAATCTTTCACTTATGTTACAATATTTTAAAATTTCATAAAAAAAGCTTTTAAGCGGATTGCTTCCCCTATAAAATCACTCTGCATCACTCTGTAAAAAATAATTTACTTGACTTAATTAAAAGTCAATTAAACTCAGGCGCCTTGTGGTACAATCGCAATCAAACATTAAATATTTTAATCCTAATTCACTACATTTGGGGCATGTTCATAAATCTGGGTTTCTTATTATTATTATTAGTTATTTTTATATTTTGACATCTCAACATAGATCAATTAGTAATATGGAAGTCTGGGTATTCACAGGGCTTACAACCTGTCATAGGCTGATTTAACTGATCACTTTACACAAGTGAGAAATTCGCCATTCTACCTTTGATTGACCTCACTACTCATATTTTAAATTACGTAACATTTTAATTTCAAATTGATATTTGGGTTTATTGGAATTCGTGTAAAATTAAAATGAGATTACATAAAGATTCATGTAAATATTAAGTATCATCATATTACATAATGAATATCATTAACACCTCAAATTTTGTTGTAAACAAACAATTGGTGAAACATTGTTTGGCTTTTAAAATCCTTAAAGTCGTCAAGATTGCGAGCTTGTTAAATTGATTATCTGATAATGAAAACCACCAACATAACAAAAATAATAATATTACACTCTTTCGTCATACTATAACTCGATTTATATTTACAACTAAGAATAACCTCATAAAAAGATATTTACAATACAGCAGGGTTCAAATTGCTTTATTTTATATATTACGTTTTTTTTAACTTTTCGATTTATCTTTTAAACTTTAATTTGTATAAAATGGATGCTTTTTTTAATGTTTATTTTGAACCAATATTTATCAATCAAAATAAAAACATAATTACTCGAAATCACGGCGCCTTAAACTGTATGCAACCCGTCCATATTGGATCAAAGGCTATCGACAGCAGGGCTGTCAACCGTCATATATTATCATATGCTGATTTTTATTAAAATATTATTTTGGTAGATATAATTTCGAGACGAGTATTAGAGAAATGCGTATTTTAGAAATTATAAATTTACTACCTCAAAAAATTTATATCTTTAGGAGCAGAAAAATGTTTTATTATTCTCAATATAATTAATATTTCAAGCATTTACTTTGTGGTTAGTCATTTTTACCAAAATGTTTATAATATTATCATATAACCAATCACTGTGAGTGGTTATATACTAATATTATTAACATTTTGTTTAAAAAAAATTAGTAAAAATGTTTTATTGCTTATTAATGGTACACAGGCGATGTGGTAAAGTTATGTCAGTTTAACTAAATAAGCGTAATGACAGTGAGGTGTCGATAACAATATTAAACATATTAAAACTTATTAACGTGTTAAAAGAAAGAGAAAATAAGACGAATGATATATGAGTTTAAGCGCACTTAGTACTCAAATATTTTTATGTTATTAAGGCAAAGATATAATATAACCAAAGCACATTATAATAAAGCAAAACAAAATAGTCGGTTGGTAAATAAAAAACTTTTTTTAAATCTGTAACTTTACAGGCTCAATTTATGAAAGCAACCACAATTCTTAGAGGTTATTATTAAATATCTCTTTTTAAAATTAGATCAATTAATTTTTATTTATTTATTTACTTATTGAACGGCTAAAGCCTTTAATATAATACATATATACAGTATCTAATATAAAAATACACTAATGAATACACTAATATAGAAACAAAAAGTCTTAAACATAAAATAATAATAAAATAACAAATATTAAGCACTGGTCAATACACGTCTCCTTCACACACTATAAGCGAGCAGCGAGAGAGGGTGAAACACGTTGAAATTTATCCATTATAACATGGAGAAGAAACGCTGAGAAAGTACAGACTTCGAGGTGGATAACAATATTAAATAAATCTATACTATCAAAGCATTGGCATTATTTATGTATGTTAAAACGACAATTATAAAAAAAAAACTATGAAAACAAAATCTAATTGTAGAATATCAGATTTGCAATAATTGTAGGTATTTCATGGTATAATGGCGGTTAATACAACATCTTAAAAGGGATACATCACTTTGTCTAGAACAATTTATCTAGGTCGGGTTGTGATCCCGCGTATAGAGCCGTGTCAAGGTTTTGAGGTTCGCCCCACTCTAACCCAACTTTATACCCATTTCGAATCACAAACCACATAGGCTTTCCTGAAAATAATACTGAATTGAAACATTTACGCATATCATCATATTCTAAACCTTATCCGCACCCAAAGTTGCATAAGGCACTGTACCGTAAAAAAAACGGTGTTATCTTGATCGTTAAATACTAGAAGGATAGGGAAGGTCCAGAGTCATATTAAATAAATATGAGACGGAAAAAATTAATATTAATTTTTACCTTCTTGAGAATCTAACTTAGGACATCCAGCATGGTAGCATAGTGCTCTAACTACACTACGGACAAATACGTATACCATTGTGTTATATGATTATTTTTTTAAATAAAAATATAATTATTTTAAACGTGTTTTTTTTTGTCGAGTGGCAACCCTGTCGGCCGTTATCCTATCACCGGAAGACGAAGCCATAGGTTAGATAGCAGCGAGTGTTTGGTTAACACTTAGCCTACTGCCGACGGCAAACATCACTCGTACAATATGCCACTAATTCTACCCTGAGGGTCCCATTACACGACTCCAATATGCTATCAAATTCAGTAAACATTTTGTGTTAGTTATTTTTAGTAAACTTTATTTTACTGGAAAGTCAACGTGTGTGGATACCCCAGGAGCTAGGATTAGGAGGTATTCTTCGTATATGTCGAAATATCAATAGAAAATGCATCGATTGTTCCCTAAAACAATAGTAGGTACATAATAATACTAGTATTTTTTGTTATGGTTTTTCTTACTTTTTATAATAGGCTGTATTTTTATAACCAGGAATTTCTTTCATCGTTTTTAGACATTAAAAGTATGAAAAAAAAATCATTATGCGTGCATCTTTTACATTAGTGAAAACATTTATCGTTATGTCACGCAAATCCAATGTAGATTGAAAAAAAGATATTTCGCTTCACTGAGTGGTAATAATCAATCGCTATTATTATCGATAGTCGCAGTGAAAATAATGCTCGTACAAAAGCTCGTAAAATGCTCTTATATAAAATTCTAGTTAAACGTGTGAAACCAAATTAAGTTATTTATGAACGCATTATTTATTTATTTTTATTTTAAATAGATACAAAAATACTGAATAAGCAAGTACACAAATCATAAAATATACAGTAACAAACGCAAATACATAAAATAACAGTATACCATACAACGGAGTTTCAGGATTTTTAAGGATATCGAGTTCATTTCGAACGTGTATTTATTTCGACAGTAAAAAAGGAAGACTTTTGTAATTGTGGCGGAAATATCGGTAACAGATTATTTACAGTTCTTGTAAAATAAATAAATATTAATATAAAATAATACAATATAAAGAGCGATCAAAAATTTATCAGGAGTGGGAAGGCAGTAAGGAAGTCAATTTGAAAGAAAAGATAACACGTTATCTACATAGCGTAGATAAACTTTTTTCTGGACTCCTGTTTCTAACGACATTGGCACTTGGAAATCGGTTGTCGATCTGTGTTGTCAAAAGGGTAATTTAAAATATGAGGAAAAAAACAATTTTAAATCTGATTTTTAATCGAAATAGGATTATCTTAACTGCGTAATCATCCCGTTACCTTTCTTTTAGAATAGACCCCAGGAGACATTGAAAAGAAAAAATTGAGAAATAAATATTTCAATACCTTTCCCACACATAAAAAAAAATAGAAGATATTCAAAATGAGAAAATAAATTAAATGCCTTTTATAGGTAAGTATATGTTAATATTTATTTTAAATAAAAACATATACACAAAATATGTATGTCACACATTTTTTTATTATTATTCATAAGTATAATCACTCAACAATTAATTTGAATTCCTGTCCAAGCACGAGAGTTAAGTCTCTTTTTTGGAGATTAACAGCGTAACTTATATTAAGATATGTTAAAAGTAGAAATGTCAGGCAAATGAATATAATAATATTTTACTGTAATTATGTTGAATAAAAAAAAAATATTTTTTAAAAAGTTGGAAGGTTTTGAGAAAGAACGACCAACTTTAGCTGAATACGGATTTAAAAAAATATTTAATAAAATTAATATAAATATTTGGTGTATATAAAATTTTCCTCCCTCCCATACTATCTACCTAAAGTATTGCATTATCCTTCCTCTTGTTTGAGCATTACAAGTTTTAGAAAAGAGGTTAACGTTATATTTTGTTACGTAATATTTGCACTCTGAATGGCTATTCACGTGGGTAATAAAATCAAAAGACTAATATAATACGTTATGAGAAACTAATCTAGGTTACCGCATTATATTCCACCATAAGCCATAATTAATTTATACGCTGCCGAACGAACTTTATCTTAACTCGGATCAAGAATGCGGGTTATGCCTCTATTACCGACGATCGATAAAATGCGATAAAAAAATTGGATGCATTTTCGGTTCCATCGCGGTTTACTGATAAATCGTTAAGAGGGTAAACCACAAAATAAAACTTTTTATTTATCGATCGTTCGTGATTTTAAAATCTGCTAATCGACAAAATTGATCAGTATAAAATAATAGACTTCAATATTTATACTCGTATATATGTATACAAATACACAAGATCACAAAATACATCAAATACATTTGGTCGAAGAAATTACGCAATAAAACTGTATGACGTGCTTCCATTATCCATAAAGTCATTAAATAATGAAACTTTGTACGAAAGAGCTATTCATAATTGGATAAAGAAGGTGGGTTGATTTGAAATAGATCGTATAATAAAGCCATGTCATACATGATTGCATGACTCATAATAGACAAATTACTAATCAAATAATTATATTTTTAAATAGGATTGTAAAATATGCCCTCGGCGCGAGAAAATCCAGTGAAGACACAGTATTATAATGAAAATATGCATATTATTTTTTGACATCTCATCAAAGATGAAGAAGAATATGGAAGTCTGGGCATTTACGGGGCTGACGATCGTCATAGGCTGGTATAAGTGATCACTTTTCACACGTGTAACATTCACCAATTCTACCCATTATTGACAACCACACTACTCAAATTCTTGGAAGTTCTATATATATGAACTAATTTAGAAACCTTGTTCTTGAATCACTACAACTTCACTAGAGATATCTATTGGTGAGATGTAAAATAATATGAAAATAACTCCTGTAATTAGAGATAATCTAATAATTTTGTGAACAAGTTTATGGACACACTTTAAAATGTTGAAAATATGTTTACTTAATATAAAAAATAAATTGTACAGTTTAATGTGCTCAGTAAATAAGCATGTCAGAACCTTGCACATTTTCAATGACGCGTACTGAAATACTACTGATATTGGGTGATACATACAATTTGCTGATTAGGCAAATAACTTTACACGAGAGGTCAAGATTCCAGACCAGACATCACTGGGTCGCCAGATGCACATGTCCAAGGTGTCGACTGCTCTGTACTGTGTGGCATAAAGTATCGCCGAGTAAAACGTTATTCAATGGAAGGAGATAGGAGCGAGTTTAGCATGGATACTGAGCACGAAATATTTAAATAAAACTCAACTTTGTACTGACTAAGATAAATATTGCAATTAACGATTACTTTATTACGTAGGCTATCGGTTGATAAAAGGTCAAGCAAAATTTCATTGCTTCTGTAAAAAAAATAATTTAATTTTTACATTGAAAGATTCCACCGAATTCCTGGATGTGAATTTCTAAGCTTTCAGACAGCCCACTCTTTTTTTTATTTTTTTTTATTTGTATACATTTATTTAAATCACAATTTATACATATTTTGAACATCTTTTTTTTGCAGAGACCCACCAAGCCACTTTGTGTGTCTTGTCGGTGGAGTTCTTTTTTAATACATGTTTTATTGTTTTTAACGATTTTAACCTAATATAGACACAAAAAAGAGAAAAAAATTAAGAATATAAACATTTTACAATTTTCATAAAATTAACTCTTGATCATTTACCCATTCCTTTATTTTGCCTTTGTTCCATATTTTTTTTGACCTCTGACATCCGTCGGCAACAAATTAAAAATGTTCGGAACGATATATTGCAGTGTTCGACTCCCATATTTATTGTTAATTCTTCTCTTGCAAAGCAAATTGTTTTTTTTTTATAAACTAAAAATTGGTAATATTAAAAAAAATGTACCCGATTTAGACGTGAATTAGTACTCAATAGCTTTCAATGTCCCTGTCACTGATAATCTAAATAAATACAAATGTGAAAAACCATCACCGAGTGTTGCAGTGATAGGGATTAGAAGTCAATTAGTTCAATAACTCAGCTAGATCCGTGTACCGACCTGACGTCGGCTGATACACACACGCCACCACAGCCTCGACAGGCACAGCAGACAGACACGGAGCGATGTCAAAGCATTTGCAGAAAAGTTTCAATCATCCCATTTGATAATTAAATCACATCCTATAACAAATCTCTTTTACAAGTACCAAGAAATAAAAAGCCAGACACGTACACATTCACATATGTATATTGCAAAAATTGTATTCCAGTTACAAGACACTGGATCAATTATGAAAAGGCAAACGAAACGAAAGTAAGCATTGAAAGATAATATCTCTCACATGCTCCGGTGTGGATTAGACCAAATATATTCGGTCGAAAAAGAAAGTCATGTATATCCATCGCGCTATAAAAGTTTTCTACATGGCCTCAGAGAACGTCTCCGCGGGGAGGAAACTAAGTTTCATTGAAGCTGTTAACATAATAATATCCCAACAGTCATGATTCCTCAAAACGAGCATGACGACAGTGAGCTCATCCAGTTACTGATCAACGACTTCCGAGCAGCTAGACATGACTTACTCATTGCAAAGGTGATTCAGCTCCACTTTAGCAACCGTTGCACTAGGTTTAGATAGTTACTAACAAGACGTAATAGCGATAGTGAATAACACTGTTGTACCATGTTTTGGTAGCATCTGGTAAGGACGAAGAAGTTTACATCAGCCAGCACTTACCATTACGCCGCGTCCCGCCAAGATAGGCAGAGAGAATAGAGTTCCACATCAATCTGTCTTTGCACACGATCTTCGCCTCTTCCATATTTATACATCTCATACATACGCGCCGATTATTTCAACTCCTGACCTGAGCACTTTCGAGTATTTAATTACTTGATCATGCCGAGTTTTCCTCGGTCTTTTTCTGCTTCTATTACCAACCACATTTGATTCATAAATTTGTTTAACTATCCTTTCCTCACTCATTCAATTCACATGCCCAAACCATCTCAATAAATTTAAATTTATAACAATTACTGTAATTCGATAAAAATTGTTTTATTTTACTTAAAGGGGTAATAGTAGAATAAATTTTACTTGGTTTTGTAATTAAATTAATTAAAATGATATGTTATTATGTATTCCAATTATACTTTATTTCATTAAATAATACATCTCATTCTGAAATGACGTAATTTTTTAAGGGATAAAGATTATAAAATGGCATTAAAAGCAACCAATAGTTACATACTCGGTAGTGTTATAAAATTAATACGCGTAGAAATATTACATTCTTACGTACCTTAGGTTATCAAAATTTCGCATAAAAAACAATTAAGATAGGGTAAATAAATCACGAAACACATTAAAAACGTCAGGTCACAAGTAAAGATCTGCGCCATAAATTTAAACGATCCACGTGTTTTAAATATTGTACATTTATCCATATTACATATTTTCATTGAAGTTTAATAGCGCGCGTAATTATTTTGAGATCTTTAATTAAATTTTGTTGATTTGTAGGTCTCCCTCACTCAATATCAAAAATCCAAGAAAATTAAACGTAAACAGAAGCCTTAAAAGAAAAAAATAACGACTTCTATTAGGAGCAGAAAGATATTAATTATTTCATGAAGTTTCAGTAATTCAAGTGTTCATCAAATTGATTTTTATTACTATACGTACGCCATACATTGTTTAAGAAAATAGAGTGTTCAATTTTATCCTATGCAATTTTTGAATGGACACACTACATACAGGATAATAATTATATTGAAATTCTCTGGTCGTACCCTTAATCCAATGCCAATATCACGATTCGTCATTATTCTCAAAGATATAACAAAGTTATTTAAGTAAAATATAATTTTTTAATATTTATTAATTATTTATTTATTTGTTTATGAATATGAAGCTGGTGTTCAGTAATATATTTCGATATCAGTTCGCCGAAGTTTTTGGAAATTCGCGACATACTATATAAATCACAGATTTGTTCTGAGTAAAGTACGCATGTTATATTTTCATATGTAAAAACATTATTTGATGGATGTTCATCACAAGAGATTTGAAATATTGCATAGTATGGAGAAGAAGTTTATCTGACTGGCAAACAAGCCAAAGATTGAAAAAAGACCTTACTGAAAAGAATGACATCATATTAAACAAGATACTCAGGGTGCAGGGAAATATTTTTAAGGTGCAAGCTTACCTTAGAATCTTTCTTCTGTCGTTGGGATGCAGCCGACTTCCCATATCCGGGTCCACTTCTTTCAGCTTCTTCAGCAAGTATTCTGAATCCAAGTTACTTTCGTCACTGTAATCGTCAACTTCAACGGTACTACTGCACGTTTCAATTTCAGACGTCCTGTCCACACTTACTTCCGATTCTGTTGGCTGTACTCCTCTTCCTGCTATTGCTCGCGACGTGCTCAGACTATCAAACTTTATTTTCTTATACGCGGCCTTTTCTCGATCCCTTTCGTGGACCAGTTTCGTCGGTTCGGAAGTGGGCATGTCCTCGACAAGCATTTTCCACAGGATTGATTCTATGTAATAGTTGGTGCCACCCACAACTATGGGAATCTTTTTACGGGTTATTAAGTCATCGATCTTAAACGTGGGTTAAGAAAAAAAAACACGCTGAAAAAATGTACCAGTAAATAAGGCACGAGAAGGCGACTACAAACCTTAAACTTTGTAAAACATCATAATAAAAATAAAAAAAAAACTGCCAGTGCACAACGGAGTCCTGGTTCCAACTCTAATGTATGGAAGTGAAACATGGAGTTGGCAAAAGAAGGATGAAAGTAGACTGAATGCAGTCGAAATGCGATCTCTCAGAATAATGTGTAACAAAACGATGTATGATAGATGTGCGAATAGTGAAATAAGGAAGGAATGCAAAGCTGAGATAAGCATTATCGATAAAATTAAGAAAGGTGTGTTGAGATGGTTTGGACATGTAGAACGAATGAGTGAGGAAAGAACGGTAAAACAAATTTATGAGGCGAATGTTAGCGGGAAAAGAAGCAGAGGAAGACCGAGAAAAACATGGCACGATCAGGTATGCCAAATACTTGAAAGTGGTCAGGTTAGGAGTCGTAACAATCGGCGGGTATGTATGAGGAGATGCATGAACGTGGAAGAGGCGAAGAATGTTTGCAAGGACAGAGTGGTGTGGCGCTCTATTCTCTCTGCCTACCCCTGCGGGGAAGCGGCGTGATGGTTAGTTAGTTAGTTAATTATAAAAATACAGCAAACTGTTTATTACACTACTTTATGAATCGTACTGCATAATAAAATCATATATTTGAGTAGGCGAGGTTTGTTCACACCCATTTTCATATAAACATCATAATCAGCGAAGAGAGGCGCATGACTTTGGAAGTCCTATAATTACATTTGTAAATCGGTGTCATGCTTATGACTGCGTTATTTATTTACAATTTTAAACATATTAAATATATAATTATATCATATCGCTAGTTATACTTGTTATTTTATGTATTCTATAAAAGTTGTAAAATATTATCTAACATAACGATTTTTTTTGTTAAATGCAACCCTGTTATGTCAATTTCGATCCATCGTCCTACTTTCAAATTTTGTTTTTTTTTTTATCATAGGTAGGACTGCCTTTTCGACAATTTCGGGGGGTATAACGACATACCTACTATATATTTCTGATCATTTAATTTATTTTATTTTATTTATTATTCTTATCACGAGAGGTACTTTCATGTCAAAAAAGATTTTAAAATATGCATAATCTATTCAATATGCATAATATAGGTATTCTTACACAAAGAAACTATTAAAAAGGATACAATGGACACAGCTTTATTGCGAAAATCCAAGACAGTGTAGGTCTGATGAGGTTGAAGAATATCGAGGCAGTGATGAGGAGCCATGGACCTTTCTTCTGGGGTAGCCTTTGCACTAACTATATCCAATCCCGTATAAATCTAAAAGTAAAAGAATAAACGTTTATATATATAAAACTAATATGCATCCCATTGTTTCTGCATTTGTAGTTAGAAAATAAGTTTTCAGAATAGCAGAAAAGAAATAAAATAAAATTAAATTAAATGTTTTTATTTAGGGGTAAGCAGAGATAATAAAACGCTACAACGCACTGTCTTTGAAATGATTCTTCGCCTTTTTCACATTTACGAATGTCCTCATACATACCCGCTGATAGTTCTAAATCCTAACCTGACCACTTCCAAGTCAATCTTTCTTTGCTCCTATTAAAATTAAATTTGCCTCATAAATTTATTTTAGAGTGATTTTCTTCCACATGACCCAATCGTCTAAAATTTAAACACACCTTTATCGATAATGCTTATCTCAGCCTTGCATTTAATCCTTATTTCACCATTTTAACATCACACATCCTTTTGCTACATATTCCATCTGAGAGTTCACATTTTTACAACAGTCACTCAACAACTTTCATCCTTCTTTTGTTAACCCCATGCTTCATTTCCATTCATAGGTAAATATTTATTTACAAAAGTAAAAACAGTTCATCAAGTTTATTATTTTTATTTCTTGATTTTTTCGCAAGATTGAATTCCTATTATAGGAGGCAGCTTTCAAGGTTGGGTTATACAGTTCGGATATATAATTATAGTTATTCTTTGCATATTAAAATATTATTTATCGGCAGTAACAAACGAAATTTTAAAATATATTTTTATAATACCAAATTTCCATTCATTTTTTTTCTCTTATCTCTATCTACTCTTAAATATTTTTATTTATTTATTGTTATTACAATTTTTGTGATTGTTAAAGCCAAAATCACTCGTCAACGAGTGGAGGCTAGCCAAAAAATGCTTTTAAGCAACACCATGCGCTTTTGCCCCGTAGTTATCATAAAAAATCGCTTTTCTGTGGAGGTGCTCTTTTTCCTTATTACGTATATTTTCTATAATACGTAGAAATTCGATTGATATTGTATTCGATGGAAACAAATAAATATTGTATTCAATTCCAAACAACACCCGGTACAATGTTTACATTATATATGCTATATGGTATACAGAGGGGTTCCAAAATTGACTTTGAAAAAGCTTAAAACCAATACGACTCTTCAAATAAATATCTGTAGAAGCATGTAACGTTATTTATATTGAGTATAAAACTTCCATTATTTTGGCATTACAGAAATACTTTTTCATATTTGTATTATTTTTTTTATTAATTTATTGGCTGATTGTTTTTTTTAAATAAACACATGTAAAATACCACTTATTGAGTTTTATTTCATTACACACGACAAGTTTCGAAAACTACAGTTGTTTTCGTCGACAGGTGCTTAGTACGAAACTAGTTATATGTAATGAAATAAAACTCAATAAGTGATATTATTAAAGTGTTTATTTTTTATAATTTCATCTTTAAATGGAACATTGAAGAATGTTAATTTTTCTGATTTCAACTTATAAACTATGAGCAATGAGTTGATATATATTATGCATTTTTCTTACGCAGGTAAAAATGCATTTAGTGACAGAGAAAATCATTTTCTATGCATAAAATGCACATCTACTCAAAACAGCACTTCACACATTGTTTGCGGGAAATACTTAAAAGCTTCCTTTGCATACTGATGGTAGAGAGCGGGAAACGCTTATAAGCTTATATTATTCGCTTACTTCTAGTAGAACGCAAGACGCCAAAAAACAATGTACAGATCGGAATTGGGTTTGCGATTAATTATGATTAGTAAACAACCCTAATTAGTTTACTTATAAGGGTCGGGGTTGATAAAAAAACGCCCGACGACAATGTGTAACGGCTTTCTCATGAGTTATCAAAAAAGGACTAAGGAGGCATTGATCAACCGTTGGTATTTTTTTGCGTTCTTCGCAGGACCAATGATGTAATTTCAATTCACACGAATTTTTCATAAGGCAACTTACGTATGCGATTTTTCGCAATTTTATCGACGACAAATTTCTTCTAATCAACTTATCTACAAAGTAAATTAAGAGATATAAATACGAGTAATATAGTAGTTGGCGCCAGCGTTTAGATATTTTTTTTATCAAAAAGTATTTTATATGAACGATAAGTTTTATGTATCTACTTCAGAAATTAAGAAGGTATGTGAATGATACATATCTATTCACACTAAATCGAATATTTTATCATATATAAGTGCATTATCAGTAGTAACATTGAATGGATAAGATCAAGGAATCCATTTATGTAATGTTTATTCATTCGTAAAGTGTGGTTATATTATGTTACCTTATTACAAATATTATAAATCACGCGTTAACATTGTACATACTGGTATTCAAAACATATTCGAGACATCCTCGAGTTGGATACGTCACGACGTACTTTTGATAAGGATGTGCAATTAAAATGACTATTTAAGTATGTTATCAAATAGTTATCAAGCTAATAATAATATTATGGCTTGGGTCACCTTTATAACAATAATTTATTAATTTAAGCATCTGAAGTTCAATTGAATGTCAGCTAACAATGTAGACTATTATAAAACTGATAAAAATATAAGAGACTCCCGAAAATATTTTTTAGAATTATCTAATTACCAAATTGTTTTTCAGCATGGCCCGGGTCAATATTGCCCGCTTTGAGAGTCATTGGTATAATAATCGACTCGATAAATGCAATTCAAGAATGCTGTTTTTCATCAATAAAATATTTACAACTTTATATTTTATGCAAATTATACTGAAAAAAAAACTCTCCGCACTTCTCAACAGATGTATTTTTTGGGCCATAGAACAGATTAATTCTTCAACTATGGGTTAGATGCGCTCATACATAAAATTGTAAATTCTCAATGATAGAAAAATAGCAACCACAGTAATAAATAAAAGCAGAATAAAATTGAAGATATAAATTTAAATATCTATAATTGTACAATATCTGACATATTATTGGCGATAGACATTTAATTTAGCGTCGTTCTTACTACATATAAACATAAGTAAGTATCGTATACAATTCTCGAGTCTACCGTAAGGATTCAAGGGCATTGTAGTGCGGCTGAAACAACTGTAAAAGAATTATAATGCAATTTAAATACAGTAAACAAGTACAAGAATGGATCTTGACTATGTCGAGTTGTAGACGCACCAAGAGAAATTACATTGATGCAGGCTCCGGTATTAAAACGTGTTTCGGACTTATAGTGACCTTCGCATAGTGAACTACGTAATTTCATCGTGAACGGGAAATCGTGTAATATCATAGTTTCTCACTGTTCCAGTATATTCCGAAGTTATTTTATTCACTGCCAAACGAAAGAAATATTAATCAGCGGACGATAATAAAATGATAATATGACGTTAAAAATAGTACCTACTCATAAAAGTAGAAAGTATACGTGATAAGAAAACGGATTAAGAACAAAATAATAGAAAATAATTATCATATTTAAAATTTGAACATTATTATCAACCGAGTTGAAGGTGAATGAATAATTGTCTCACGATTAGCGATAGCATATGAAATATGTATATATTTAGGCTGTGCATTATCGGTTTTCGTGAAACCGGTTCATCTGAAAATATATTCAATTTTCAATACCGAATTACTAGTAAATAAATTTCTCACAACCGGTATTTTCAAAAACCGTTTTCGGAAAACTTTCGATGTATGTAAATACATATTTTTGAGTCTACGATATTATACAAATTACCATATTCACAGTAAGTACGATTGTTGAGTGTACTGCTAAGAGTCATTAACCTAGAATTTAGTGAAATTTACACTAGTGTCAAGCCTCGACGGAGCATCGCCAAACTCAATAGTCGAGCTGAATTTAACTATCAAATGTTAATTTATTATTAGATTAAAACAAATATTTTTAGCTTTTCCACTTTTTTATTTGACCAGCGACCGGGTTTCGTCGTTACCGACATCATCAGACTGGTGAGAGGCTATACAAATTGTTATGTTATATATAAAAGAAGGCAGGAGTTGATAACCATGATTTGATATAATTTTATTGAGAAATTAATTTAATTTGAGTGAATTTAAGTATTGTATGATATTAAAAATATTTTTTATAAAGGTTTTTTTGTATTTCTATTTCTATATCTGTAATAGATTTGCATTTTTTGTAAATGAATTACAAAAAATGAAAAATAATTCATTTACAAAAAATGCAAATCTATTACAACTTTATATAAAATCGTGCTCTCAATACAAAAAAACCTTTATAAAAAATATTTTTAATATCAAACAATACTTAAATTCACTCAAATTAAATTAATTTCTCAATAAAATTATATCAAATCATGGTTATCAACTCCTGCCTTCTTTTATATATAACATAACAATTTGTATAGCCTCTCACCAGTCTGATGATGTCGGTAACGACGAAACCCGGTCGCTGGTCAAATAAAAAAGTGGAAAAGCTAAAAATATTTGTTTTAATCTAATAATAAATTAAAAATGCAATTCCATCACGAAGTGTCAGTGGCTAATATAAATCTACTATCAAATGTTATTCGAAACGAATTCACGTGCACCTCAAAACTGTGGAAAAATAACAAAAATCTGTGCGGAACAAGATAAAAGTTGCATACAATAACGCAAACCGGCAACTGTTCCGTCTGCCTCGCTACTGTAGTGTCTCGGAAGTGTTTATGACTAGACGTGTGAGCTCTTTCCCCGCCCTACTTCGCTATCGATTATGGAGCTTTGGCGACGCTTCCGAAACATCAACAAACGAGACCATTAGAGTCTCAGCAGGATGGATGCAGTCCCCGATGCATACTCAGTGGGGGGAAATCATTAAGACCCCCTTAACTCTCCGCCTTCTTCTGTTTAAATTTATTTTTATTTCTTGCTTTAAAAAAATTGTACATTTCATTTTATAAAATGTATATGCCATATGAGCTTTGGAGGCTTGCACACTTCAACTTTTTCTCGGTGTTCCTCTGAAAGAAAGATTAGTATAAAAAAAAACGTTTTGAGTTTTAGAATTAAATAAAAACAAATGTTAATTATTTACGGAAGTATATATCAAATTCTATGAAGAAAAGTATAACTACCTAACCAACTAACCATAACGCCGCTTCCCTGCATAGAACGCCATACCACTCTGTCTTTACAAACATTCTTCGCCTCTTCCACATTCATGCATCTCCTCACATATACCCGCCGATTATTTCGACTCCTAACCTGTCCGCTATCAAGTATTTGACATAACTGGTCGTGCCAAGTTCTCTTCGGTTTTCCTCTGCTTTTTTTCCAACTACATTCGCCTCATAAATTTGTATTACCGTTCTTTCCTCACTCATTCGTTCCACATGTCCAAACCATCAAAAGTATAATCATAGGAAAATAAAGTAAAAGTTTGGGTAGGTACTTGAATGCGTCAATTATTTTAAGGCCCCCTGTTTATTTGTTCAGCGTACCTACGTGCTGTAAATTTCAGTAATCTTTACCTGCAGCCGCAGGAAGTACCGTACCTCCTTCGGGGCGGGGAAGGAACATAATTACGGTGTATATGACTGCACCGAGGTCTGCCATCAACATGATTGATGGACTCGTCAAACTATTACGCTAAATGTTATAGTGTCAGTTTACGAGGCGCTGCCAACGAGGAATGACAATATACGACCACACACTGCACCATAATAATTATTATCAATTACATGCGGGGCCAAGTAGTGCAAATAAAATAAAAATAATAGAGCCTAGTAAATACACAATATATTTGATCACGCAAGATTAACCACATTTTAAATATGTACCTACCGTATTTTACGAACTATATGGGCGATTGTCCACTACCCTGAATTTGACCGTCCGGCAGTACGGTTTTGAAAAATGAAAGCGACTAAGACAGTTTAGCGTGATCGAATTTACGCGCAACGTGTTCACGCACCGATCCGAAGAAAGATGGACAAAAGCGCTAGCCAATCCAAGCCAATCGTCTTTTTAAAACGCTAACTGACGTGCCGGACGGTAAAATTCTGTGTAATTCCGTGTAGTGGACAAACGCCCTATGGGATATATAATATGACAGGCGCTGTGGCGTTGTTGGGTTGATGATCGACCGCGAAACTCGCGTCACGGGTTCGATTCCCGCCAAGTGCAAAATAAATTCAAGAAAGATTTATTCACAATTGGTCTGAATGTTTGTGATGTATTTTTCATATTTATGGACCTTCTCTATCTTTATTATCCTACCTGCAGACAAGCCCCTAAATGTAGAGGATTTGTGGGTTATTCATTTTTTTTAAATACAACGTTACAAAATATAAGACGCATTTTCATTTTTAATCAATTTTTAAAAAATCACTGTTACCTTTTTTATTATTACATTGCAAAGCCAGAGTAAAAAAATATTTACTAATAAAATCGAACCAACCTTTAAAATCGTCTTCGGAACTTTCTTCTTCTTTCTCTTCATTGTCACATTACACAATTGTTATGTTTTTTTGTGTACTACAAATGTACGTGTGGTGTTGTATAGTGGACTATTTTTTTTTATTGTACGATTCCTATCCAAATGGAATATATGGCAATTTTAAAGAATGACGGGAATTTGAAATTAAGCACTTGAAATTGAAGAAGCACCTGAATTTAAGAGGCAATTTTTCTGATGAAAAAAGTGTGTGCGTAAAAAGTGTACATTTTCTTAATCTATTTCACACATATTCACGCTGAAAAAGGGTATTCGTCTTCTTATTAGAAAGGTTTTTAACTTCTATTTAGTTTTTTTCTTCGAAAAAGTTATGCAGTACTAAATATAATGCATATTGTGTGTATGTAATTTGATGAATCACAAAATAAATCTGTTTTGATTTTTGAGACAGTCGTCGGAAATATTTTGAACAAAAAATACTATACGCCCAAAAGTTCATAAAAGCTTTTGAAATACCGTCAAACTATGAACACATAAATATCATTGTTAACTTTGGCATTTGCGGCCTAGGTAAGTTTTAAGTGACTGCCTATGTAGATATTACAATTCGTGATGTTAGAAGGTACATTTGCACCCCTTTTAGACCTAAATGTGGATATACAAAACGATAATAAATCACATAAATCTAGTATTCCATTCAGGAACTTGATTAATTGCGAAAGTTCGCAAAACACCCGTGCATTTTGAAACACTATTCACGGAACGGTCTTCCCAGAAAATACAAATTTCATCTCTGCTTATTCCGCACACGTTTAACCACAAACCGACAACGATCTAGTAACATTATACATTTAATTAACCCCGAGTTAAACCTAACTGAGAGTTTAATAAGTAAGTACTTTTGAATTGTGTGACCTGTTTGGCAGGAAGCAAAACTTTCAGTCACGTTCATCCTTTGCTCGTTTAACGGGTAACCGGTAGTTAAGGAGTAGATATCATGCGGTTCAAGCTACGATTAAGTTATGGTTAGTGTTAAACAACAACAGGGCCCTTGGTCCTATGATGTATTGTGCGTATGACCTATTCAACACCTGAATTTAATATAATTTTGGATTCTAACAACGCTTTCGCGATGCATCCTGTGCGATGACAATGATACCCATATCATTATTCTGAGAGGAATAAAATATACATACATTATATTACGATTTTACTTTCTCAAAGGAAGCTCAAGTAGGTGGGGATATGGTAAACATGGTAATATAATAAATTTTAAGTGGATTTTATAAACTAGAAAGGTACTTGATATTTGTGAACAGCACAAGTACTGTATGTGAGAACGTTTCGCGTAGGCACGGTGGAACCTAAATTCATCACTCATCTACTGATTACTGACATACATTTTTTTCTAACAACAAAATTATAAAATATTTCACAATATTTAATCAATACTACCCTGGACTGATACCTAAAAGTAAGACTGATCACGTTTCCTTCGAATGATTAATGATCAAGATAACACTGCTTCCATACGATCCAGTTCCCAATGCAACATTGGTGCGGATAAGGGTAAGAAGAAGAAAATCACTACAAATCCAGTCTCAAATCGGTTTTTTTCATCTCTTTTGCTGTTTGTATATGTAGTTTGCATTTAATGGTTTTCTTCAAATCTTAATGATATCCCTAATAAATCCTGATTGCGATTTTTCGCAATTGTTACGAAAACTGATTTGATTCAAAAGTCCCACTTGCAGACGTTACATCGAACATCCGAAAGAGGTCACTTTCTATGTCGAAAATATATATTTTCGGATATTTTTTCCAAAGTGTAATCCCTGTAATGGTAGCTAAAATGTCAGTATGTACGATATTTAACAATCCACGGAATAGTTACCCAGATAACCTTTATCATATTCTCTAATATTTTATTTACTTCGCACAAGAGCCAGTACCATATATTAACATTACGAATATTAACTAAACTATAATACTTAAAATATAAATCAGTATCATAACAAATAGATACCGTGTATGTAAGCAACACTTAAAATATGCATTGTAATGGAAAAAATAATGTTTTATAAAGGCACCCGAAATTCGAAATCTCCCTCTGAAAAGAGCCTTATTGAAATTGCAGCTTCCTTTAAGCTCAGCTCCGTAATTTAATACAGAAAGATACGCCTCCGCGAATGCATTATCCGCCTTGAATTCAGATTTAATCCGGGACTGGGAACAACGCGAGATTCACGATACACTTGCCGGAACAACTGTCATTAAAAAAACGGGACGCTCTCTGATCATTTATTATTTTCCAGACGCGAGACGAGGAATGGCACAATATAGCGGAACTCGAAAAAAAGACCAACAAACGAAAAGATTATATACGCGAGTCTAGAAGGGTGTCAAGTTAACCGTTTCGGGGGGTCGCAAACTAAATAATAATAAAGAAAGATCACTTGAGATCAGAAAAAAATGGGAAGATCTTATCAGAAAGTGGGAAGAACATGTGAACTGTAAAAAAAAACTGGATAAAAAAGGAGTAATTTAAAATTCCGTTTCTATATTCTATAGGTACTCTGAACTATACAAGAAGGTTTACAAGGAAATTGTAGAGAGAGTTGATTGTATGTTTCATTGATACCATTTTTTCCAAAGTAGTTCCAGTCTGAGTAAGGGCGTTTATGCACTACACGGAATTTTACCGTCCGGCACATAAGTTAGCGCGATAAACGGATGATTGAGTTGGATTGGTTTGTGCTTTTGTCCATCTTTCTTCGGATCGGTGCTCTTGATTGGTGTGTGATCACGTTGCGTGTGAATTCGATCACGCTAAACTGTCGTAGTCGCTTTTATTTAAAAATACCGGACTGCTGGACGGTAAAATTCCGGGAAGTGCACAAGCGCTCTTAGGGTGGAGTACTTTTCTGAAGTCATTGTCTACAGTTACTGACGTTGAATGCTGTGTTAATCGTCTATCTTGCTGAAACTAAATTAGGAGCTCATTTTGCTATGGTACTACATACAACTGAAGGGTCACTGGATACACAGGGTGTATTTTAAACAACTGGGCATGATTCATCATTCGAAAAAAAAAACAATTAAAAAAAATTCCATGTTTTAATCTACGAGTAATTTCTATAGAAATGAAACATTGGGACAACTTGTGTTTAAATTAAGTAAAAAAAGCTCCATGACGTCAGTCATCCTCAAGGATCTCGTACACATTTATGGTAACTTAAAGAGGCTTATACGAGTACAGATATGCAACTACGAGCGCTCTAGTCATTGTTACTATTCTCTTTGTCCCTTCGCATAGTACCTACAATTCCTCCTCCACCTACTTTCTTATATAAAAATACAGTTATAATTATATAGAACTCGTAATAATATATCAAATTAATTGACTAAATACGTGTTAATGTCTTATTTTTAAAATCTATGTTTTTTTAAAACTATCCAATAATTTTAATTTTAAAACTTCGATAGCAGGATATGGTTTCATATAATTTTAAAAATATAGGTAAAATAACCCTCGACAATGAAAGGGTTAGCACACATTTAACAAAGAGACAATAATTAAGTTTTTTTTTTATATCTCAACATAGATGAAGAAGAATATGGAAGACTGGGCATTTACGGGGCTTACGACCATCATCGGCTGGTTTAAGTGATCACTTTACACACGTGTAACATTCACCAATTCTACACATGATTGACAACCACACTACTCAAATACTTGAAATTTATATATATATGATCCAATTTCGAAGCATTGTGCTTGAATCACTAGACATCTATTGTAAGATGAAAAAGAGATGAAGAATTATAAGACAAGAATTAATTTATAAACATCTATAATGTTTATTTATACCAGAAAAAATATATTGTAATTAAATAAACATAAAACTACGTTTTTTGACACATATCTTTTGTTTATTTTTGCGGTAAAAATAACCGTACTTTCTTCTTTAGTATTTATTTACATCGATATAGCAACACGCAGTAATTTCAATCAGCACCGTATAAAATAAGTTATGAACAATTCGACAGATAAGAATTGCTCGTAAGCGCAATATGTAATATCTAAATGATAAATGTTATTACATACATTCATGTTATATTTCATTTACAAAACATTTCATTCACAATAATAACACACTTATTGATATAATTAAATAACTTTTAATCTTGCGTCTTACATACCATTACAAACATTGAAATACCGCCTTTTAATAATATGAAAACGTATGCATTATAAAGAAAATAAGTATTCATGTTACCAAATATTTATATATATATATATATATATATATATATATATATATATATATATATATATATATATATATATATATATATATATATATATATATATATATATACATATATACATATATATATATATATATATATATATATATATATATATATATATATATATATATATATATATATATATATATATATATATATATATATATATATATATACATACATATATATATATATATATATATATATATATTTATATATATATATTTATATATATATATATATATATATATATATATATATATATATATATATATATATATATATATATATATATATATATATATATATACATACATATATATATATATATATATATATATATATATATATATATATTTATATATATATATATATATATATATATATATATATATATAATATATATATATATATATATATATATATACATATATATATATATATATATATATATATATATATATATATATATATATATATATATATAATATATATATATATATATATATATATATATATATATATATATATATTTATATATATATATATATATATATATATATATATATATATATATATATATGATGCTAAATGCATCGAAACACACGTGTCACAATCATCATCATCATATCAGCCCGTTGAGGTCCACTGCTGGACAAAGGCCTCCCACTTCCGCCTCCACTCCTCCCGATCCTGCGCCGTCCCCATCCACGTGTCACAATAGATTTTAAGAAATAATGCTAAGTATTACTTCAATTTAAAATATAAATATCAATTCTATATGGAGAAATCCAGATTTGTAAAAAAGGATTTGGAAACAAAAATATTATGAGTAAAAAAAATATTTATCCTGATTAAATGTGAAAAGGCAAGGAAAAAAATTTCATTTAATTTCATAAAATATCAACACCTAACAAAGGACGCGATGAAATTCGTTGAAAAAATTACGCGAGGTTAAACAAGAAGAGTGAACTTGTACCCGATCGCTGAATAATAATTTTAAAAAAAAACTACACTTATCTAAGCGTTATTGCAGGTTACAAATCAGTATTACAGTAATTGGGAGAAAAAATAATTAAATCATGGATATCTCTACAGATATAATAAGTATCGTTGGTTGACCCCGACTCCGCAGACATTCCTTTGAAAAAAAAGTCGAGTTTCGCAAATCATAATAAGTACAGAACACCTGTGATACTTTCTAATTGGCGAACATTATCTAATTTCTGTCATAATAATAAATAATAAGAATCGTGTGTGTACATATATATACGCGTATTGAGCAAGCAATCGGCCCAGAGAAACTAGATACTTGAACGGGAATATGGCACTAGATTCGCAATCCCTACTTATTTTTCTGGAGATTGATATTTTCGAATATTGTACTGCATCAACATTATTATTGATATCTCAACATAAATAAAGAATTGGTGAATGTTACACGTGTGTAAAGTGCTCACTGAAACCAGCCAATGACGGTCGTAAGCCCTGTAAATGCCCAGACTTCTATACTCTTCTTCATCTATGTTGAGATGTCAAAAATAATGTAAATGAAGAAGGTTGATGAAAGGTTTTCGTCAGTAAAAAAACATATTTATTTCAAACATATTGCAGACGAATTTTTACTCCAAAATGCAGTTGATTTTTGCATAGTGTGATCATTATTTCTAAAAATTATAGGTACAATGCATTTTTTTAAAGTTCTTGAGACTTGATTTGCATAAATTGTTTAATATTCTAATATAAATGATCAACCTATCAACGGTTTAGCCTGTTGAAGAACCACTTGTTATTGAACAATATCCAGGACATATCTCCGAATCCAGGACTTGTTCCATGTCCGAAAAGGAATTAAATTCTCCTAATTATTTCACAAAAATAATTGTTCGTAACAGTTTCAATTGCGTGCATTTCCTTTTATTATTGTGTAAAAGTCTTTTATTTTAAAATACTCAACACCATATAAACATGTTATTGATATGAATTAAAATAGAGAAAAGGTGTATTTCATTGAAACGGTGTCTCCCCTCATACGACAAGTACCGAGAGCAAGTACGCGACAATAATGAGAAGTTCAATGGGCACACATTGCGCTACGTAGTGGCGGCTCGACGACAACGGATCACGGCTACCTTCACAATTCGCATCCGCCACCGTCTGGAGAGCATCCGTAACCTGAGACTATTCCAGCCCACGGACAATACTATTATAGATACGGTCACACCAACAGCCAACCGGCATTACTAACTTATTACTCATTCTTACTACACACGCGACTATATATTGTATTATGTTACTCGCTCTGTTTTCTCGTCCGCGGTACACCCGGAAAAGGACTATGAATTCTCTGTTCTACATTTTCTTTGTCATTTTTTCAAATGTTATATTTCGATTTTAGATAGAAAAATTATCTTTACTGTACTAAACCCGAGGGAGTTTTGTATAAATTAATCGCAATACCAACTCGTGAAAAACGAATGCGAGCTTTATAGTTATGTTCTCAAGGAATTAGTATTTTATTACATTAAATAATTGTTATAAGAGTACAAATAGTTTCATAAATTGATTCGGCAGTCAATTTGTAGTAATGTCTATCCATTTTAAGTTTTACTTGCATTTTTAATCAAAGTTTATTGGTTTTTACCTAATTAAACGTTGATCAAAAAAAAAAGTATAAATAGTATTTATTTTCGTCATTTCCATCTATCCATTTTTATAATAATTAATTTTTAACACGCGTTTTTAATCAAGTTTAATTAATTAATTAATTAAGTTTTTAGTGGTATTTACCAAGTAAAACAATTTTCAACAAAATTCCCGTGATATTGATCCTGTGTGTACTTTTTCGACACACCCTGAGTTTTATCGCTAGTGGAAACACAGACTCAGAACAAAAGTGTTGAATAATCCTACATTGAATTATGTGTAAAGGTATAGTAAGTAATACGCAGATAAGGTAATTATGAAGATAAGAATATTCGCTTTTAATCTGAAACCGTTCAGAAGTTTCTGTTCAGTTCTGAAGCAGTTTCCTGGTGTCATATTGTGATGTATCCTATATAAGTAATCGGACACATGAGACTATTCTTGTTACATATACTATCTGTATAGGTATTTGAATGAACTGGAGCAAGAGATTTAAATTAATCGACAGGACTATAAAAAAATACTTTTTTTCTAAGAAAAATCTTTAACTCACCCTTGTTTATTCACAAGGGTCGCTAGCAAAGATCAACGTAACTCATTTGACGTGAAAATCAAACTTAACTTAAATAAATCCATGGATTGGAAGTAAAAGAATATTCAATAGATAATTTCACTACCTATTTATAGTGTTAAAATTCATTCACCATATAAAATATATTTGAGTGTTAAATACTCTCCTTATCATCCATTGCTTACTTTATGTAATACCACTTTTAAAAACACTTATTCGTGACTACCGGTTTCGGAAAATCATTCCATCGTCAGGTCATTAAAATAAAATCATCATGATTTGACATTTGTTCAAAAATAAAATTTTGAAAGAGAAATAGGAAGACAAATGAATCACAATGGGAATATTTACAAAAGTGAACTCGAAGCTAAATTTAGTTAGTTATTTATTATGGGTAAGACTTTATTGATTGCTTTACTTATTTCTAATTTTTCAAGCTTTTATTACCATACCACAAAGTTATCAATGCTTTTAAAATACAAAATAAAATATATTTGAGTGTTTTACTATTTCAACATAATTTTTGAATTATATATAGTAAAAACATTTACATACATGGTGTATTACGACTAGTTAGGGCACTAATTTTCCATATATTTCAATAAGGAGATTCCTTTAAAAGCTAAATATAGGCTACAGACTTTCCTCCGTCTGTTAAAAGGTTTTGAGTTCCCAGATATATGAACGAACTTATAAGATACATAAAGAAAGAAAAAACGCTTATACGCGTTTCCTGTACATATGTAACAATTAAAAACCCTTCTTTCTAACCCGTATTGCACGGTTAAATTCATATTTATAGCATATACATGAGTTTTAGCAGCCTATTATCGTCTATTCTACTTTCAGTTACGCCTGTATAACACATAAATAATAAGCAGATTCGAAATACGTTCACAAAAAAGTTAATAAGTTAATTATCTCGGGTATAAAAACACATAAAGTCGAGATTAATGGAAGGTTTATCGAACGCCGGAATATGCAAGGATGGCGGTAGATTGAATTATTCCTACTAATATGGTAGAAAAAAGTGGTAATTACGTATTAGATACACTTGAGTAGCCCATGAAAGGCGAATAAACCATATGGTTTTATATGATAAATTACTATTGCTTACTTACAACGTGTAATGGCTTCAGAGAAGTAATCGTTAATTCATTTTAAGAAGGAGATTCAAGTGATACTACACTTATCCAACATTCAAATGTACCTTCATATTGATTCACCAGTTCAGTAGTGTAATGGTAGATATTATCACATACGCTAGTGTGGTGTTTCTAAATATACAGGTAGGTAGGTACTAACTTCACTATTCGCATCAATCAGAATAATAAGATTCAATTTCATTATATTGAGTAATAATATAGGAGATTCAAATGATACTAAACTTATGCAATATTCAAATATAACTTCATATTAATTCACTAGTTCAGTAGTGTAGTGACAAACGATAATCTAGTATTTCTACATACTATACTAGCGTAAGTAATGAAATGAAAAAAAGGAATACAGGTAGGTACTTACTTCGATATTTACATCTACATACAAAATAATCAGATTAATTAGATTTTTTTGTGTTTAGTAAAATATTATTTTGTGTTTTTCAAAAAGCGAAGAGTACATGCAATCAATCCATAAAACAACAGATTTCTCACAACACGCGAATCCGTTTTTTTAATTTTATTTATAAAACTTTTCAAATAAGTTGCCGGGCTTATTGGTATAAAGCAATATCTGCCAACCACACGGGTGTTCCCAAGTTCACTCATAACTGGTGAAAATATAATTTATACGAAAAAAACTCCAGGTTTGAATGTTTTTAAAGTTGATAATTTTTTCAAACCACTTAAATTAAAATGGGGAAAACAGGGTCAAACAAATTTTGATAACCTTTTAATCAAAAATAAAGATACGTCAAAATTTTTACGAGGATTTACTGGCATTATTCATTCATCTTATCAGCGTAAAAAAAGAGCTTAGTTCTGCAGTATAGCGCATACTAATATATACTTAGTATGTTAAAGATTCCGTGGAAAATTGTAATAAAACATTTATAAAAGTATTAAGATATCGATTGTGCGGTAGACATAAAAAGTAGATATTGAGCAAAAAGTCACTCTAAGTCATTCACCGGTCAGCGGACGTCTGCATGGTACAGCGAGTGTGTGATATTGCGATGGAAACACTTTGGTCATGATCTTTCGTCGCAGAAAGGTGAAAATGGTGTTTTATCACTCGGGAGGAAAATCTAATTTAACATACTCAACCTATAAAGGATTACACACTACTATTACAGCTCTATAAAGAAGATACGTAAAGGGATACGCCCCATAAGACACCCGATGACGTAAAATTTGATGACGTATACGGACGTCCGTTATTCGTTTTTTTTCAAATATCTATAGTTTAAACCTTAATATCTCCCTTACTTCACTACAGATTTCAATAAGAATTACCTATATAGCGTTTGTGCACTACACGGAATTTGACCGTCCGGCAGTAAGGTTTTTTTTTTTAAAAATAAAAGCGACTACGACAGTTTAGCGTGATCGAATTTACGCGCACAGTGATCACGCACCGATCAAGCACACCGATCCGAAGAAAGCCGGCCAAAAGCATAAGCCAATCCCAACCAATCACCCGTTTTATCATGTCAACCGGACTGCCGGACAGTAAAATTCCGTGTAGTGCACAAGCGCCCATAGTCTTGTGATTTTTCATATGAATTTATAAGCCAATAATCACACATCATGAGAATGATCCATTACTGCAGAATCGTGCCGACGCCGCCGGATGGTGATGATTCAACCGATGAACAAAATCAATATTCTAAGATGAGAACGATAATTTCGGCGGAGGAAGCTCCTGTCAAATGATCGGCGACAACATCGCGCGACATCGCCAGATTATAATGGGCGATTCTGTTCCTGGAATCGGACGTTCTGCAAGTGCATGTTGATGCGCAGTGGACAATGCGGTTCGCCTCTTAGTATGTAGCGCTCGCGAAACGGCGCATTAATCGGCCGACATGACGGTCGCGTGATTTACAAAACCTTCATTGTTTTGATACACAATCGAGTAAAAAGAAAAATGAAGCGGGTAAATAATATTCATATCACATGTCTACCAAATATTGATTATATGCAGTTGAGAGATTATTTACATATATAAATATTTATAAATAAACACTAAACACGACGCTTAAATCAAAGTGCACATTACAACCTCAAATCTGAATGTACGCATCTATACGAAAATTAAACTTAAAAATAAACTTATATAAAGTAAAGTTCAAAAGCTTAAATAAACATTTAAAAAAACACTTTGGGTATAGGTGTCTTAAGTCAAGAATATATCATTTTCAAGAAAATGTATTGTTAAATAATTTTTTTAAGATACTAAATATTTTTCAAATGGAGAAAAAACTTTCAGGTTTTACCTAAAAATATCTGTTGCGCGGTAAAAAGTTCAATAAGTGATATTCATTTTTAATACAATTTATTATATTCTTAACTTTAAAAACGATCTCCTGAAAAATCAAGATTTTTGATATATAATATAATACATTTTATATGGATATACTTATTTACACCTTCTTACAGTATTCAAAACATTTCTTTTTAAATTCTTGTAGACTCTTTTCATTCTTCATACATTCAGGCATCTTGTCATACATTTTCAAACCCTTAAATTATACAATTTGCGACTCTTTTTATTATTCCTTATTTCTAGTACTACGATTATGATTTTTTTCTTATTAAAAACTACTTTATCCTTTTAATATTTAGGTAATATATAGTTAATTTTTTAATATAAAGTCGTCTATAAAAGCAGTGGCACACTTACCACATATCACTATATGATCTATCTATAATAGGTAATATTTTCTAACTACGTTATTTTATTTATTACAATATATTAGCATGGCTTTAAATTCCATTGTATTATCGGCACTTATTATTCAGAGGCAGTAAAAGGACCACGGTTCACACTTGATGTGCCAGCAAGTGTCTGTAGTTTGGGCCATTTGGCGGTCACACTGATGTCACCGAGTTCCGCTTCAGTGTCTTAATTTGGCGGCGGTCATTTTCCCGCGACACGCAGCCATCTCTGCCCGCCGAGACGTCCTGCGCTCCTGGGAACTGGGAACTGGGAACGCTCCACCGGAAAGAATGCGCGTTCGCGTATTCATACCGAGTACTGCACGTACGGATTAGGGTATTCAAACTGAAGACAGGCATCTTGAAATGAATTTTTTTTTCTCAATTCATTAGTCTTTGACAATACTGTTTTATTAAAGAGTAATTTGTACATGGTTTTGTGTTGTAAATGTTTTACGACAAAGTAGAAGAATAAATAGTTTTAATGGTAAAATATACATATCGTAGTCGTACAGGTGAAAGTAACCAAATAACAAAACGTAAAATGTTCAGGAGGGCCATTTGGGTCATTTTTGCTTGGCAAGAAAATAAATGTCAATGCAGTCAGTCATTTTTAACAAGTCAATATATTATACTTCCATGTTTAAAATCCTTGGGGATTTTTCCCAGGGCAATATCAAGCTAGTAAAATATCAAATAGTCAATGATTACGTTTTTGTAAGTAATGCACTTGGTCACTTTCTCCTGTATGACAACGATATTGTAAAAGAAAAACACTTAAAAAACACTCAATATAAACTGATTTAGACCTGAAGATGGAAGTATAGCTTCCGAAACTCGTCGTCATAATAAAATAAACTCAAGTGGTACAAAATAAGTTTTTTTTCTTTTACAATATCATCATGTCTTACCACAAAGTGAATGCCGAAACAATAAATAAAGTAAAATACACATGTGTAGATTTCTTGCAAGTTCTCATTTTTTAAATTTAGGTAGTAAGGAGGAATTCGCAGAATTAAAATTCAGAACGCATACGACCGCGCAAGAGGTCGGACGTGCCTACGCGAGCGAGTTTAATACATGTAAATATATTGGAATTTGATTTTTTTTACAAAATACAAACTACAATCTTTTTCAATCATTTTTAAAATCCATATACCTTTCAATAACTCTTTTTTCAAACCAAACCAAATTTCGAAAAAAACTTTTTTTTAAAAAATACAATAACAGTATTTTAAGCAAAAAAATTCAATTACGTTAAATTGTACCTGGGTAAAAAAAGGAAAATTAAATTGCGATTTATCGTATATTGGGCCTAAAGTAGGTTGAATTATTTCGTTCCTTATATTGCCTTATCGACTAATTATATAATAAAAAAATTGAAATGCTGTTAATCTTGACTACGAAATCAGTCAATTATGTAGGGATTTTAAGAATTTTACATGATTTATTATGTTCTTAACACGAATCAAATGCATTTTTTTTAGATTTTACTTGATTTCGTCGATTTTAATTTGCTGGACAATCCATCGCATTGTATTGAAGCAACGTTTTGAAATAATTTGATGCCTAATTTAGTTAAAGCGAGAGAAAACACGATGCGTTTGGTATGACACCATGAATTGTGGTGATGTATGTAAGAGTAAGTTAGAATTAAAGACAGTATTATCATAATACCATACAATATGCATTTATTTAACTCGAACAATAAAACGATAGCTTACATTATGTTAATTTAATGTAAACGTAAAACGACCGTAATGTATCATTAAATAATTATAGTATTAAAAGTATTACTTACAAATTTGTTTCTATTGACATAGTTGCATAACACTAAAAAAACACAAAAAATTGAAATGAGGATAGAAAATTACATCATAAATCATATTTAAATTCATAATGTTGAAATAAGTTATGGATATATACAACTGTTTAAAATACGTATATACAGAATTCTACAATGTCAGTTGCAATCAGCGGTGGGCTGCAGGGGGCTCGGAGGGGCTCGCGCGAGCCCCTTGTTAAATTTGACTTGGGCCGGCGAGCCCCCTGTTAAATTAAGAAAAATCTATATCCTCTGATTAAATCAGTATCAAAATTCAATTTCAGTGATATAATTTTTTTAACATCTCAACAAAGATGAAGAAGAATATGGAATAAAAAATTATAAAAAATAAATAGATAAATAAATATATATATATATATTTATATATATATATATATATATATATATATATATATATATATATATATATATATATATATATATATATATATATATATATTTATATATATATATATATATATATATATATATATATATATATATATATATATATATATATATATATGTATATATATATATATAAATATATATATATATATATATATATATATATATATATACCTGCCCCCTCCACCCGCGAGCCCCTTGTTGCAATGGTTGCAATTGATTGATTGTTCACATTTCATAAAAATGCAAACATTTTTTAAAAAAATCCTTTATCTTCGTACATTCATTTTTTGATGTATACATTTATGTAATACATCAAAAATGCGGTGGGCTGCAGGGGGCTCGGAGGGGCTCGCGCGAGCCCCTTGTTAAATTTGACTTGGGCCGGCGAGCCCCCTGTTAAATTAAGAAAAATCTATATCCTCTGATTAAATCAGTATCAAAATTCAATTTCAGTGATATAATTTTTTTAACATCTCAACAAAGATGAAGAAGAATATGGAATAAAAAATTATAAAAAATAAATAGATAAATAAATATATATATATATATATATATATATATATATATATATATATATATATATATATATATATATATATATATATATATATATACCTGCCCCCTCCACCCGCGAGCCCCTTGTTGCAATGGTTGCAATTGATTGATTGTTCACATTTCATAAAAATGCAAACATTTTTTAAAAAAATCCTTTATCTTCGTACATTCATTTTTTGATGTATACATTTATGTAATACATCAAAAATCAGTGCGAATATACTTATATCATACTTTAGTTTAAAAAAATTCAAATTTAACGAGAATTGGGCCAAAAATTTATGTTTCGTGATAAAGTCGAATGGCACCCATTATGCATATTTGAAATTCTTGAAAATTATGTGTGAACTGCGTTTGTTTAATCGTGTGATTAACGACTTAACGAATCACACTCAATTAAGCACAAAATTTAGTACATAGCACAGTGGTCGTCAAACTTTAAAACTTTCTTGAATCACTAAAAAGGTATTTAAAAAAGAGACTAAAGTATAATTTTTTTAAAGAACATGAAGGGCATGAAATGTACCTAGTTAAAGAGAGAAAACTTTAATTGTAACTAAATCACTAAAAGCTTTTCTTAATTTAAGTTTTACTTAGTAAATATAACTATTTCTTAAAATCTACCGTATAGGTGTTTGAAAATGATGCGGAATGCGTCGAAACACGTGTCACAGTAGATTTTAAGAAATAGTGGTATTCACTAAGTAAAACATAAATTAAAAATGAATAGATTTTACCACAAAGTGACTACCGAATCAGTAAATGAAATTACAAAAAGCTTTATTAATTACACAAAAGTTTTAAAAAACAACTTTTTAAGGTGGTTTAAAAAACACGACCTAGGATATTAACTCTTATAATCTTTTTTAAAGATAAATATTTGTGTTCATACACAAATATTTATCAATACAAAATTATTTTTCAATACATAAACGGTGTTTTAAGAAAAGAAAAACAATTACATCAAATCGCTCACTCCTTTCAAGAACGTCATAAATCAAAATTCGTCAATTTTTAGCTGTGCATGTTTTCGGAATGCCCAGAAAATGTACTATATCCCAGCAAAAGAGGCATATTTTTAACTTAATATTTGCCCGCTACAGAGCAGATTTTTTTTAAAATAAACTAAATACTTTTTTAATGTACAAAAAACCTTCAGGTTTTACCTAAAAAGATCTGTTGCATATTAAAATGTTTAATAAGTGGCTTGATATTTATTTTTAATGCATTGTATTATATTTTTAAACTTTAAAAACGTTCTCCTGAAAAATCAAGTTTTTTGATTTATGATGTTCTTGAAAGGAGTGGGCGAAATGTCACCTGGGTTTATAGAAAATTAAGTTGCGATTTTTCGAATACAGGGCCTCTAACTATCGCGTTTGCCACAGTTTTTTTTTAATTATTCCTGCACGAATATATTAACAATATTAAACATAAGCGAGAGTAAGACTAAGCATGTACAATGCAGCTAACTACACTTTAAACAGGAACTTAAAATAATTTTATGCATCATCCGTGCAAGTAACTTATTTTTAGGTTTCGTTAGGATTGAATAAAGCTAATAACTTCCACATTTCTCAGCGGACCGGGGAAATTTTCTCGCTCATCGTAACTTGGCGACCACTAGATTTTAGAATGTTTATTATAACATGACCCTTATTCGTAACCATATGCGCATTTCATAGTGCAGGGCACTGCATCCCATTGATGGGATGTTAATTTGATCGTTTATTATACGAAGAAAAGGTGATCACTCCAGCGCTTAAGGTATCCAGGGTAAAAAGAATAACCCTTAAATTTATTTTGACCCAGTGAGATTTGAACCCGGGACCTCCAGTATGGTAGCCAACTGTGCTAACCAATACACTATGAAAAGAAAAAATAATAATATTATGATTAAGAAAATAATCCTGTAAAACACTTAATAAACTGTAAGTAAGTATTTTTTAATGCAATTGGTCCACCTCTATAGAAAAGAAACATTTTTTTTAAATATTTTATTTAGCTCGAGTTGTATTGAGTAACTCAATACAACTCGAGCTCGTATCGTATGTAATATTTTTTTGCTATAAAAAACAACTATCTTTTTCTTACCCTTTTCCTACCACAATGGTGCATAGGCCACTGCATCGCATCGACAAAGTGTTATATTAATCGTCAATTACACGAAGGCAAGGTGATCAGTCCTGCATAGGGTAATGCATACATTAACAGTGTTATATTGATCGTTAAATACATGAAAGAAAGGTGTTCACCTCTGCGTTTGACGTACCAGTCTAGGGTGATAAAATAAATATTAGAGAGAAAAATCAGTTATTTGAATCATACCCGGGACCTAAGCATGATAGCCAAAGGTGCTAACTGTTACACCACGGATGTGTATAAAATATATACGCGTATTCGAGTATTATTATTAATCAATCTGCGATGCGGTAGGTGTCGGCGGGATACTACAAACTACGAATCAGACAAAGAAACACAATCCTATCGAGAAAAGACGGGCGTTAATAAAAATACTAAAACATATCATTGTTAAGTCGTGAAACGAATTAATCAAGGACGAACAAGCCTAGCTTATGAAAATGATTCAATTATTCCTGAAGGTTGTCTGCGAGCCTTGGCTATTCCGCGGAGGCCACGTACATCCTTCACTTTAACCAATCCAAACACGTTTCCTTGATCATAAATAGTGTATAACAATAAATATTTCAGAATCGCGCGTTGCGCAACGGCCGCTTAGGCGATAAGAATCAGCGAATCTGTAGGCATAAGTGATTAAAATATCATAGGAATAAGCCCGCCGAAATACCTTTTTTTCTATACGTTTTGTAAATAAAAAATATGTAATCGATCAAAGGATACGTGACCTTTTACACGGTTGATCAGGACGACAGGTGAGTACATATTCGCATTTGAAAGATGGATAACAAATAAAATAAAATATATCCTAGTAAAATTTATAAGCGGGAAGTAAAAAAATATAGTTCAAATGAAATAATGGGGAATAAAGGTTTTAACGTAGCTGAACTACTTAAATCACCAATAATCATTTAAACAAGGGTCTCGGTTAAACAAAAGCTTTTCTTAATCCAACATACATGGCTGTTGTGAACTCAAGTTATTTACTATAATTTTCGGAATATAATTGGAGATAATCCAGATTTGTGAACAAGTATTTTGACTGATTACTTAACAAGCCTATGACACATCATAAGCCCTATAAATACCCCGACTTCCATATTCTTCTTCATCTATGTTGAGATGCCAAAAAGTAAAAAGGACAATTGTAAATGTTTTCTTCACACAAAGCCCAAGTTTTTCTTTTATTCAGGAATTTGTTTTTATTCAAATAAAATAAAAACCTAATTGTCACTATATATTATGGACAATGGCAAACAGATAAAAATTCCTTGTGAATTGTGTACTGCTGACCTTTACATAATGCATACAATCACTAACGAAATGCAGATCGCATCTCATTTAAATTATTTATATTGATTCAAAGACAGCGTCTGCTTATAAATGGACATAATTACTACAATCGCGAAATAACATTTAAGATGTGCTTATTTTACCATTTAATCAATTAATAGCTATAGATACTGTACATAAACATAATAATTTAAGTTTCATTAGTAAATACCACTTTTTCTCAAAATCTTTGTGACACGTGTTTCGAAGCATTCCGCATCATTTTCAAGCACCGTTTAATAACAATTTTTCAAAATTGTATCATATATAATATAGTCCGCCTCCGTAGCGCAATGGTCAGCATCCTCGCCTACCGTTCTGGAGGTCCCGGGTTCGATTCCCAGGGGGGTTTAATAAATGTAAGTGATTTTTTCACTCTAATATTTATTCAATATTACACTGGACTGGTACCTGAAGTGGAGGGCTGATCACCTTTCCTTCATGTGTAATCGATCGAGATAACACTGCGTTTATATGAAGCAGTACCCTATGCACCATTGGGGTGCGGTAAGGGATTTATTATATTATAATATATAGAACTTCCAAGAATTTGAATAGTGTGGTTGTCAATAATGGGTAGAATTGGTGAATGTTACACGTGTGTTAAGTGTTTACTTAAATCAGCCTATGACGGTCGTCAGCCTCGTAAATGCCCATACTTCCATATTCTTCTAAATCATTGATGAGATGTAATTTTTTTATAGGTTTACATTATTCTTCCTGAAAAACTGTCTATGATGGGTTCAGTGACCTTTAGGACAGGATTTCTCAACTTGCTGATACGTACAATAGAATCAATAGGTTGTCCCTTCATATATTTTACAATGCAGATAAGGCTTTATGGATCTAATACAGCGTGCTTTAAACCAATGGGCGTGTTTGTCGAGGAAAAAGGGGAAAAAATATCAAACAAATTTATACATAATTGTATTCAAGAGGAGATTAACCCTAAAGAAATCATCAAAATTTAATGTCTGCAAAACCTTCCGATATTATATATCATTATTATAAATTATTAATTTACATGCAATACTAAAGCTCCGAAAATTGTAAAAGTATCGTTCGGGAGTATCATTATGAGAAAACAAGTTGCTTTACTTTACAAAAGCTCCGATCGGAACCTTTGCCTTAATGTCTTGCTCCAAATAAGCTTTTTGATATTAAAATTCCCCACAGAACGACAACAACTACAGCTTTAGTGATGCCATAAAAGGGTAGAAAAACAACGAAAGCTTTCGAGTGATCAAAAATCTTTTAGAAACCATATTTTTAAACTCAATTAGGAAAAAAAATTAGTATGAAGAAGAAGAACGATATATGATTCATATCAAGTTGAGATACATTTTAAATGCTAAAAGTCGTTAAAAAATAAATGTTTTAATATACATATAATATATACATAATCTCTGGTTTTTAAATCCATAATTATACCCTCAATTATTGAAATAAATTAAATAATGAAATAAATAATTTTGAAATAAATAAATAAATAATTGCCTCTTATTTTTAGGCCGTCTAACAGACCCGTAGTCACAAACTATTATGCCCTGCCGAATCCGTTGGCGAAGGCATACATTTTGAATTGAGTATATTAATTATTTTTGACTTGACTAAAATTTTTATAAGAATAGTAACGACTTTTTAGACTACTTCTGTAAAAATAAAAATCGATAGGTGTGCTTGTTAATTTATTTATTTTAATAAATTATTTGATCAGTGTGGTGGGATATTTTTTATGAATATGTTTCCAGATAGCTACCGAATAATGCTGGGCAAGCCTTACTGAATATTCAGGATTCATAAGAAGCACTTCTACACAAAATCCTGGAATCAAGATACAGACATTCCATCCATTTACGACCACCTTTATGGTAACAAAATTAAACGCGTAATTTCGACACTAATTGTTGTTTTTCAATCTTGTATATAATTTATGAAGAAATTCTTAACCTGTTCTGAAATTATGCAAGTATAGTATATTCGATTCACTCGTTGTCTGGGTCAATTTCTTTATCAATCACATTTGGTCAATTTTTTAACGTGTGTGTTTAATTACCATCCTTATCGCTTGGAACTCATGATATGAAAATAATTTGAGGAATATATTGTAAATCAAGGAATGGAATAATCAGAAAAAAGTGAGAAATTGAAATACAATAACCCACTATACTCATACGAACCATTTAAAACGTTTTATTGTGAACAGTTATTAATATTTAAAATTATAATTCGAATTAATTAAACAACACAATTTTATCAATTAGTACTTTTAAACGAAAAAATAAACATTGGTTGACTCAATAACATAAATATTTATAATAAATTATTTTCAGTCCGCCTCCGTACTGTATAGGTAAGCGGGATTGGCTAGAGTGCTGGAGCTCTAGGCTCGATTTCCAGAGTGTCACAATAAATATTATCACTCTCATATTTATTTAATATAATCCTGGACTGGTACAAGAAGTGCAGGACTGATCACATTGCTTTCGTGCAATTAACGTGATATAAGACTTCGTCGATACGGTGCAGTGCCCTATGCACCATTGGCGTGGAGTCAAAGGAAAATAAAATTAATTGTTAGTAAGTATTGATTAGCTATGTATAACTAAACCATGATTTGAATAATTTTATTTGAGTGATTTAAAAAAATAGTTTTAAGTTAAACAAACCAAGAAGCAAACATAAGGAGTAAAAGTCAAAAACATTGACAAGAGGCGGAGTTATTTCACATCATAATAAAATTTAGTTTTCCGTGTAAAATCTATTGATTAAAAAATACATACATTAACAAAACGTTGTTATATCACAGTTGAATGAAAAACGAAATGGAAAGTGGACTATTTTTATATTCCTAACTCTGGTCGTAAACAATAAAAAAGGTGCGGTAATAAAAAAATCAGCCATAAACAATCTAGCACGGCGGACGGAAATGAGGTTAAAACACATTACGGGATAAAAAAAAAACATATATATACCACGTCGCTTTAGTCCTTGACCTAACGAAACAAACCATACCAATGTCACGAGTTCACGGCCCGCCCGGCCAAATTTACGGTATTCATTTCGTAACACAAAACAGTGGAATGACCGCACTAATAATATCAATTTCCATAACATTCACGCATTTATTGAGTAGGACAATAGGGTATTTTTACTGAAGTTTATCGGTTAACGACTCCACATTCTAAGTTAATTTTGCGAATGCTACATGCGTTACGATACATAGAAATCGATGTTTTGATTTGAGTTATATTCAAACATTTCTTAATTATGATTAAAACAAAGCAATTATTGGAATATTTAGAAAAAAATATTTCTTCAACAATCAAGATCCAGAAACAATTTTTTTTTATTGAAAATAAATAAAAATAATATTTTCGATCAGGTATGTCAAATGGCGGTTAGGTTAGGAGTCCTAAATTGGCGGGTATATATCGGGAGATGCATGAACGAGGAAGAGGCGAAGAATGTTTGCAAAGACAGAGTGGTGTGGCGTACTATTCTCTCTACCTACCGAAGTGACGGTTAGTATTAGTCGGATCTTGGCTCGAGTTTTCAACATAACGAAAACGAAAGTATAGTGGGTGCATAATAGCCATGATTTGTTCTATGGTGATCAATGAATGGCATTTTAGTATATAGTTTAAAGTTTTCAGCCATGGTCGAATGTTTTATTTCAAAACTAGAACATGATTATTATTTATATTCATCATACACATATTGACAATTATATATTTACAATAATATGTCCTCAAAGTGTTTTCCAGTGCCGAGAGCACAATTCGATGTGTCATATTTATCGGTATTTTGTGTTTTATTTTCCTCTTAACTAAGTTTTGGGCAAAATTCGGTAGCTAATCAAATATATAAAGTGGTTCAAGCCAATTAAAACCCGTTTATATCATATTATTGAAACAGGGACACAAAAATGGAAATTACTACGTGATGATACGTCATTTAAAAGAGGAGATAATTAACCAGGCATAGAACGAGAAATTAAAATACGAGTTTAAACGAACAATAAATAAGACTTAATATATGAAAATCCTTACATAGATTTTTTATTCGTAACCAAAACTAAACACGTACTTACACGAAAGAGACCAACTAGTTTTTTTTGTTGCATAAATAATAATTATTATAATATCATTACTGAAATAAATATAAATTTACATATTTTAAAAGAAAGGGTACACGACCAGATTTATTAAATTAAGAATTTCGCAAACACAACTTTCAATGAAAAAATAAATGTATGCAGATTGTGGTAGAAAAAAGTTTAATCTGGTTCAAATCATGCGGCCCGCGGGTCTTACTAAATTTTCGTTAAACGGGTCTATTATTTAAAGTCCAAAAAATGCATGACTCTTACAAATCTTTCTCGTACGCTTGCAGTAATAATGATAATATTGTTGAGAAACGAGATAAATAACGTCGTATATATGCAATGATTTTATTTTATGATCAGATAAATAATTGGAATCCTTTCTAAAGAAAGTAAAAAATAATTTGATGATAAGAAAATATTGCTCGAGTGTTATTATATATTGACAGCAATAGCTAAATATTATTTGCATAATAAAAATATGTAACCAAATGTTCGTTAAAATATTTAGTCACACCCATCCCCTCATTATCACCATTTCTCTCCTATAAATATCATTGTCTCAGTCTACTAACGTTATTTATTTGATGGGCAAAAAATTAAGAGCTTTTGTCTTTCAACATTACGAATATTGACAAATCTGACTTTTATTAATTGACAAATCTTATGACCAAGTCACGACACGAACGATATGCGGTGGGATTCAATTGCAATAGCAAAGATAGATATCGTTGATGACACCTACTATTTTTTTCTTAAACCGCTCGAGCTGGACTGCTTGACGCTCGTATCGTGATCGCGGCCTTATCATGCTCTCTGTAAACTTATGGATCAAATAACGATCATTATATTCTATATATAATTGTCTGCCTCCGTAGTGCAATGGTCAGCACGCTCGGCTACCGTGCTGAAGGTCCCGGTAGCAATTCCCAGGGGGGTCAAATAAATATAAGTGTTTTTTTCACTGTAATATTTATTCAATATTACCCTGGACTGGTACCGCTAATTACCTTTCCTTCATGTGTTAATGACCTAAATAAGACTGAGTTCATATGATGCAGTGCCCTACGCACCTTGGGGTGCGGATAAGGTTTTTTTTTAAACTATTCTATGTAGTAGATCATTATGTTTATAAGTATAGTATGTTGGTATGATAAATAAATTAATATAATAAAATCAAGTGTTACTAAAATGACTGGGATCGCATTCGTAACGCCACCGGTTTGAGAAAGCACGACACAAAGCCGAGGTGAGAATTCACAATTTACCGATTCGCTAAATAAAATTTTAATTCACAGAATCAACAAGCACTCATGTGAATTTAGATCGCGTTCCTTATAATCTTCTCACGGAATATTGCAGCTCGGCACAAAATCACGATACACTACCGACGTACTATACGTAGTCACTATACAGGGCTGTGTGCCGACAGAACCGGTTATCAAAATATGATACCTCCATAACTTTAGTTCGAAGACGTTCTTATTCTAACCCTTATCCCCACCCAAAATTGCATAGGGCACTGCATCGTATCGATACAGTGTAATATGTTGATTGTTTATTGCACTAATGCAAGGTGATCAGTCCTACTCTTCTTGTACCAGCCCAGGGTTATATTGAATAAATGTAGGAATAAAAATCACTTACCATATATTACACCCCTCTGAGAATCGAATCTAGGACTTTCAGAACAGTAGCCAAACGCGCTACGGAGGCTGACAATGTGTTAAAAATAGTGAGATCAATTAAAATATATGAAATTTAATATTTAAATGATTAAAAATATATGTTAACAACTTTAGGCTAATTTAAGTAAGTTACTATTGAGGTAGTACTATAATGGCGCTGTATAATTTATCCAAAATTTTAGTAATTATTATTTAAATAATATCAAAATGTACATATCCCTTTGAATGCAAAGTTTGTTAATGTTCACGTAATTTATCTATGGTATTAAACAATATACAAGTATGTAAGTCATTATCTTTAATAATTATTACAACTGTAGGCTTAAGTCAAAAAAGATAGTAAATTTGCGTATTCAAGAATACAATATCATTCGCATATCCTATAGAACATCTTCCCCCTTCGCCTATCTTACGTAGTTCAATTGTGCTAAGTGGATCAGTAGTGAATTCACCCTATTTAATAGAGATTTTCGCTAAGAGTATCAATTTAATTGATACTCATTTTTAATTTGATCAATTTGTGATAATCACCCCCTTAGTATATTTGTGTCATCACAATCATACAATTATTTACATCTAACAAGAATCCATTTGGAAATAACTTAACTTTATCAAGTGCGTACCGGTTTTTAAATATTATACTTGAAAGTAACAGCCCTGGGTATATGAACAAGTACTATTAATATTTATGTATGTGAATCAAATAACATTATTTTGTATATATTATATTAATAATGCCGGCTCCGAGACAAGTATACCCATTGAAGCGGGTAATTTATAATACTACACATAAGTATGGGAGCATACAAAAATACAATTTCAGTGGGTCTCAGACGCAACTTCCGGAAAATTCCACTGCATTTTCCTTGAACATTTTCCCATGATCAAGACCCCTACAGAAAACAATGTCATGTTGTAATGATTTTTGTGTAATGAAGTTTCCCGTATTTCATAGATTGTGATAAAAAATGACGAATACATACTATCAGTTACTTAAAATGATTAGTAACGTAATTTACAAAAAGAAAACATTTTTCTTACATTAGAAACTTTTATGCAATTTTTAAGTAACAAAATAAAAACAAAACGATACAAAAATATCAGTTTTAAATTCTGTTAAACTCGTCTTGACCCATATCCGCACCTAATAGTGCATAAGATATCACGTCGGATTGACACGGTGATAAATTGATCGCCAATTATATGAACTACCCTTAAAAAAATGCATTATTTAAAAATTAAAAACAAAATTAGATATTATAAAAAGATTATAAACCAACGTCATAAATAAAACCTGTTTTTTTTTTTTAAATACATGTATTGAAATTTCTCTTTAAAATAGTTTAAAAACAGGCACCATTCGATAGAGATGAGTTATGAGTGAAATTATTTTCCCTAATTTTATGTTGGTACGTTTTATATCCAATAAATAATCGTAATATCATGAACGCCATTGTAAACTTAGTGCTTGTCATAACACAGTGGTAGTCAACCAAATACAATTTAAACTTTACTGTACTGAGGCTAGAAACATTAAGATATATTTTGTATGGGAGAATTTCACACAATGGGTAGAAAAATAACCCCGTTCTATTAAAGACCCATAAATTTTGACACGTGGATTCCGAGGTAACGGAAGCTGTACCAGATAGGTCCATATAGATCTTCCACGTGCAGAGGATCAGACAAGGCACTTGAAGAATATTCGTTTCATTTGAACCCTTATCCGCAACCAAATGGTGCATTGGGCACTGCACTCATTTGAACGCAGTGTTATCTTGATAGTTAACATATGAAGGAAAGGTTATCAGCCATCCGCTTTAGGTACTAGTCCAGGGTAATATTGAATAAATATTAGAGTGAAAAAATGTTTTATTTATTTGACTCCCCCTAGGAATCGAACCCGGGACCTACAGAACGGTAGCCGAGCGTGCTGACCATTACACTATGGAGGCGGACAAATTTTACTTACATAAGTATTTAAAAAAATAACTGCAGTGCATGAATACGTACGACGACCAACGGTCGAGAACGCCTGTTACGAAAGGATAACTGCGTGCATTAACATATTTCGTTATCTCGCGCATGCAACATATTCGGCCGAATCCCACCAATTAGGGGGTACTTACTCAAGAGTAATATTAATTGGGTGTTAAATCAAAAACGAGAGTAATAAAAATGCTCTCTAGGAGTTAATGTCCCGAAAAACTAAGACAAAGCATTAATTCAAGGTCTTTGTCTCCAGATACCGAAACGGAGTTTGAACCGCACTACGCTATAAGCGTACCTACTGAATCCTAGAGAACATACAACACGTTAATACGAGGTTATATCTCAGAATCAACTCGAATCCAAGAGCGATTATGCTAATAAAAACAACATTTCGTTTATTGTTTGACATCTAAACAAAGATGAAGAGGAATATGGAAGTCGGGCCATTTACGGGGATTACGATAGTCATGGGCTGGTTAAATGATCGAGGAAAACTTACCATAGCACTATTCACACACAAGTGAGTGAATACTGCTATGGTGGTAACGGGTAGTATTGTTTGCATGCTGTTGTAGTGATTGTCCTGATGAAGAGACGGGTAGGTCTCGAAACATAAACGGTAGACATAAAAATTTAAGTGAGTGGTTTTTCAATAATATAACTAACATTCTTGTGAAAAAAAAAGTAAAAGTTGAAATAACTAACCACAAAGTAAATAATATTATTTATTGACACTCGTCAAAGATGAAGAAGAATATGGAAATCTGGGCATTTACGGGGCTGACGAACGTCATCGGCTGGTTTAAGTGATCACTTGAACACGTGTAACATTCACCAATTCTACCCATTATTGACAAACACACTACTCAAATTCTTGGAAGTTCTATCTATATGAACCAATTACGAAACGTTGCTCTTGAATCATTAGAACTTCACTAGTCATCTATTGGTGAGACGAAAAGAAGCTTTTTTATTGAGCAGAAACTCTTTTATTAGTATGTGAGATCCATAAAAAATTATATGAAAATAACTCCTGTAATTGGAGATTATCCAGATTTTGTGAACAAGTATTTAGACACACTCAAAATGTTGTAACCAAAGTAAATGCCTGAAATATTAATAATATTGAAAACATTTTTTGTCGGTTTTACTTCTGATTGTTGACATTCCCTGAGAAAAACTCCATTGTTATTAAATGCGTAAAACATTATTACCCTTACCAAAGTATTATATTAGCTTCAACATTTGCATTTCTCAAATAATTTCTGGTGATCAATTATTTACTCGAAAATAAGCTCAATAAAACCTTCAGATGGAGGGCGAAATATAAATTTGTTTCGAGTGGACCAAAGTAAGTTCATTATCTGTTGAGTCCTTCATAAAGTTAGCAAGTCAAGTATTGTACTTGAAGGACATCTCAAGAAACTCGTTAATTTCCCTTGTGCTAGTGAAGAGTCACTAGTCACTACACATTTCTCCGTAACTACATTGCAGAATGAACGTCTCGGAGTTGAACGGAAAACTGACTTTTGAGACATTACAAGTGCAATCGTTTCAAACTCAACTTTCGAACAAATTGCTTAAAATTTGTCTATCCACTAAGAATGATAGTTTAACTCGTGTTAAAAACTAATTTTCTTGAGATTATTGTTTGTTTTTCAGTTGTTTTTTGAGCATAAGCGAATCATTCAATTCAATTAAATTTAGTTACAATTAACATACACTATACAAACTTAAAATTTAATCGAAAATATGCAAGAATACTATTGCTAAAGGTATAGAAAAAACAACATTTGGCTTCCGTTCTTCCAACCAAGCATGGCACAGGTCAGGCAGGAGTAGCCCCGGTGCAAACGAACTGGAAATGGTCCGGAGTGCAAACAATGTTGTTTTGCAAAAATATTATCAATTTCGACAGATTCGAAAACGAGCTTATGATGGAACATAATAATCTGCATAGTCTGGCTTTTCCATAATCACTCATTGGTCCACTGCCTCTGAAGTATTCGGAGCATAACCAAAACTTAATTACTGACCAGGTAAAAAAATCACTTAAAAAAGACAAAAAAATAGCAAAACTCATAACTTTTTCATGAATGGAAAATTCATCATTTTCTTCTTCTAATTCTTGCCCACATCCAATGAGGCATAGGGCGCAGCATCGTATACAAGCAGTATAATCTTGATCTTAAAATACACGAAGGAAAAGTGATCAGCTCTGCTCTCAAGGCTGCGGCCAGGATAATGTTAGATAAATATAAGTGTGAATAATCACTTTATTTCTTTTGAACCTCCAGGAAATATAACCTAAGACCTCCAGCACGTTAACCGATACACTATGCGGGCGGACAAAAAATTAAAACCAGCAAGTTTCACCTGACCCTACCCAATATTGAAATTAAAATAATAAAAAAAACGATGCATAAGCTAATAAACAAAATTTAAAAAATCCGTAAAAGAATGCAATTTTTGTAAAAAAAAATAATTAAGTAATATTACAAAACTGTTTACTTAAACATTTCATATTTCATATTTAAATTGAATATTTAATTTGAATATGAAATATAAAAAAAACAATGCTTGCATTTTTTTGTCTATTATAGGTACATGACTTAGTTTTGCTCTTAAAAGTTTTATTATTCCATAGATGAACATGTAAGTGAATTTATCTTAAGTTTAAAAATTAGTTTTCTTAAACTCCTTTTCCATTTTTACGCTTTGATAACTGGAATGAAACGTAAAAGCCGACAGCGATAGTAACTCGTACCTAAGGAATCGTATTTGCAGAAAAAAAAACATTTTAATCTAATTTCACGAGTCCGAAATAATATACGGTCGGCAAAAACAGTTGCTAACTGCAACAGCGCACTGGATCTGACCCGGGTGTTTCTTAGTACGTTGAGTACACTAGCACCGAACGCCCTTAACAAAAACAAATAGGTGAATGATTTACATACGAAAGAGTTATGGATATATTGCGAATCTCGACTTGGAATCCCGATTATCTTGGGTTGTCTTTACCGAGTAGCAAATTAATCATGGAATTGTTCTCTCGGTATTTCTTTTGCAGTAAATCACACCAATAAACTACCATAATCTGAAAACCAAACTATTTTTTTTTATTATCATATGTACATTAAACCTAAAAGACATTCATTTTATTTTACAGAGCGTATAGGAAAGGCTTTAAAGTATTTTCAACTCACTCTTTCATATAATCGGGAAGTGATAATTTTTACGACTTGGAGTAAAATGATAATATTACATTTTTTAATAATAATAATAAGGAAGTGATATCTCTAACAAGTACATACACATTTTCTTAACAGCTGTTAAAATCTCAAAGCAAAATGTCTAAAAACACAAAGTTACTTTGGATTTCAGGTAAAAAATGATAAGAAGACGAATGATATGGCTTTGGATACCTCACCGAAAATAAAAATATATGGCAGAATTTATAATATGAAAAAAACAGAGTCGCAAAATTGTTTAATGTATAAGGGTTTGAAAATGTATAATGAGATGCCTGAATGTATGAAGAATGAAAAGAGTCTGAAAATTTTAAAATGAATGCTTTATTTACTGTAAGGAAATGTAAATATATATTTTCTTACGTAGATGTAGTAAATTAAGTGTATATAATATTTTATATTAGTGGTAATATAAGCTAACTTAAGAAATAATAGAAAAAAAATGTATTATCGTCAAAGACATTATTAAAAGTCTAGTTAAAGAAAAGTGTTATTGCAACATTTTTGCTCTGACATACATATTTTATATACGAGGTACAAAAAAGTCATGTAACATTTATTGTTTTCTATTCAACATTTCGACAGCCAACGAACTCTGGACTTCCGAAAGAATATTGTAATAATTATTACATTAATAGATATTCAAGATAGATATGCAAAACTTCAATTTTCATTGCTAGAGATAAGCCTTCGTAACACATTTAAAAAATATGTATATAAATACACACAGACAAAAATTCTCACTGACGCCTCGGAGCAATTACAGTAAAAAAAGTTCATTCGCATTCGCGTAATGAAATTTAAACTCCGCACAATGGGAAATGAGTGATGATTGTACGGTGTAAACTCGGGATTAAGATTAGGCTTTGATTTAACAAACGAGACGAGATAAAAAGGGGAGATCCCATGTTCGGGTCTGCGATCGATCAATTTATGTAAAATATACACGACGCGCAATCAAATTCTTGTAAGTGCCGAGTAAAATAGAATATCACAGACTTCGTGGAATAATTAACGTCAGAACTACTGTTATTTTCGGTCTAGCACTTACTCTACTCTTTCAATTGACACCAAATTTAACTTTTGTTAAAATAAAACAATTAGAACCATTGATAAATAATACGGAAAAACCCCGCCATTCGTACACAAGTTGTTTCGAGTTTTTGTTGTCCGTCAAGTTAAATGGAAAAGAGATAAAATAGATAGCACATATTCTAATATATTTTATGGAAATAATTTGCTATTTTGAGCCAATTTTACAGATTTAGTGAAAAACTGTGGAATGACGAAAATAATAACTTAAAGTTAAATTAATTTAAAAATCTGTGGTTTTGTTTGTTCAAAAGTTTGGCAGAAGAAGTATGGAAGCAGAGTAAACGCCATTGAAATGCACTCCATTAGACGAATGTGTGGAAAACCATTGTATGACAGAATTAAAAACGAAGATATAAGAAAGGAATGTAAGGCTAAACAAGGGATAATTGAAAAGATTAGGAAGAGTTCTTTAAGGTGGCATGGACATGTGGAGCGAGTGGATAGCGAGAGAATGACTATGAAAATATACGTGGCGAATGTGAGCGGGAGAACAGAACAACTACGGTCGAAAAAGACTTGGCACGATCAGATCAATCGGAACCTAAAATCTGGTGGTGTCAAAAGTCTGCGTAATCGGCGGGCATGTATGACTAGATGTATGGATGTGAAAGAGGCGAATAATGTATGTCAGGACAGGAGAGTGAGGCGTTGCATTCTCTCTGCCTACCCCTGCGGGGAAACGGCGTGTAGTAGTAGTAGTATTCAATTCAATTCAATTTATTCAATAATTAATACATACATTAAAAACAAATTTAAAGCGTATACATAAAAAAAATATTAAAAAGTAGGCAAGAAGACTCTTGTTGAATGTGTAAAAGAATCTCACTTCGGAAAACTCCTTCGGACACATGGAACAGATCAATATCCAATGTGATATTGTTCAACATAGCGGTAGCTCTTCCTACAGGCATAACCATCGGCAGGTTTGTACTGTATATAGGAATGTGAAACAATCTATGCAATGTATGAAGTAGTTGTACATACATTATTTTAACAATGATCAAAGCGACAATCTCACTTTATTCGACGATATTCAGGATCAGGCTGTTAGATTGGATTCCTAAATTTTCCCGATACGCCGATCGCAATTCGAATTCAACTCCAGCGCTTCCGGTAGAGAGAAAGTTGGGCCACTAATTGATCTACATAGAAAATGCTCATCGCTTCATTGATTATTCAACGTAAATCCGGTCCACGGAGATACCTAGAAACAGAAAGTCAGCCCCGCGCCTTCAGTGATTAGAAAGAAATACATTTTGGTAAGTGTTCGTTAGGTGTGTACCAATATAACAAGAGACGTTTCGTATAAAAAGTTTTTTTTAAACCTGGGAATATCTTCACTGCACACAAAAACTTGCTTTTTTCACTATACATTTTTTGTTATCAACCGTTTTATTCGTTTATTTGTTGAGCATTTAGAGCTTGAAGAAAAAGCACATTATTTTAGTGATTTCAAATTTTATAAAAAAATGCTGGGAACAGAGTGAATGGTGCACTAAAATCAGTTTTAGCAAATAAAAATCTATCAGCGGAAGCTAAACTGGCAGTACACAATGGAGTTCTGGTTCCAACCCTTATGTATGGAAGCGAAGCATGAAGTTGGCAAAAGAAGGATGAAAGCAGACTGAATGCAGTCGAAATGCGATCCCTCGGAAGAATGTGTGGCAAAACGATGTTTGACAGATGTTCGAATGATGAAATAAGGAAAGAATGTAAGGCTGAGATAAGCATTATCGATAAAATTAAGAAAGGTGTGTTTAGATGGTTTGGACATGTGGAGCGTATGAGTGAAGAAAGAACGGTCAAACAAATTTATGGGGCGAATGTAGTTGTAAAAAGAAGCAGAGGACGACCGAGGAAGACTTGACACAATCAGGTATGTCAAATACTTGAAAGCAGCCGGGTCAGGAGTCGTAAAAATCGTCGGGTATGTATGAGGAGATGCATGAATGTAGAAGAGGCAAAGAATGTTTGCAAAGACAGAGTGGTGTGGCGTTCGATTCTCTCTGCCTACCCCTGCGGGGAAGCGGCGTGATGGTTAGTTAGTTAGTTAGTTTTAAAAAAAATTGAAAAGTGCGCATATATTTATCTATTAGTTTATTAGGACCTGTCACTTTATTTATATTTCAACTAGTTATATCCGGACACGCGTCGCTATAGCATGGTCTTGTTATATGAAACTAAAGAAAAATTAAAGCACACATTTCTTATATGTTAATATGTATACCATGAATGCAGTCGAAAACATTGAAAATTCTATGTAACAGAGTCCGTAAAGAAGCACGCTGCCCTCCATGAGCAAAGTTTAGTATTGCGTGAATTGCTGTGCGTTCAATAGATGGCGCTGCCATTTAAGTAAAAACCATATTAAAAAAAATGTTTTTACCTATCATAGATGTATAAAAATGAATAAATAGGCGCGCGTGATTTCTTAACTAACTAACTAACCACTCTGTCTTTGCAAACATTCTCTTCTCTCTTCCTACGCCTCTTCCACGTTCATGCATCTCCTCATACATACCCGCCGATTGTTACGACTCCTAACCTGACCACTTTCAAGTATTTGGCATACCTGATCGTGCCAAGTTTTCTCGGTCTTCCTCTGCTTCTTTTCCCAATTACATTCGCCTCATAAATTTGTTTTACCGTTCTTTCCTCACTCATTCGTTCTACATGTCCAAACCATCTCAACACACCTTTCTTAATTTTATCGATAATGCTTATCTCATCTTTGCATTCCTTCCTTATTTCACTATTCGAACATCTATCATCCATCGTTTTGTCGCACATTCTTCTGAGAGATCGCATTTCTTCTTCGTCATAAATAAAAGACGAATAGATTTTCCCTCAAATATTGCAAAGCTATTAACTATCGGAGAATAATGAATGCAAAATGTTTTTTTTTGTGTATAAAATAACGCTCCATTAATTTCATTTTCATAACAAGAGGCGACATAAAGGTTTTGAATACAAAATGAAATACAGGGAACGACAAACCAATTAAAATATTCCGTTTTTAGTTAACACGACTCTGAAATAAATAAACACAAAACCATCATCTGAATACTCTGACTTGAGTGGTCTAAAATGCCCCCTTAGTCAGAGGGTGGTATTTTATTACTGAAGTGTATATTTCCTAACCCTAATTAAAACCTTATTTAATTTTACATTACGAAACTTCGTTTAAACTCAATATATTTCATCTAGAGGTGATCGCGTCTTATAAATACAAAAACATCGGATTTCAGTTAAACTAGGTAAAATAATTTATTTATTGATTTGGCGTTTCATTTGTAGCACTCCATTTTAATTTACGTATTAACTTTTAAATCAAACGCAGATTTTTTGAGTCTACTAAGTTGTATTTTATTAAAAGACACATAAAAATTAATATTGTGACAATTGTTCCGCCTAGTTACGGGATTTTCAATAATAATGTTCATTAATTGATTCGGCAGTTACTTTTGTATATAAAAATCTAGTACCTTTTTTTCCATGGTAAAATTTATATTTTTCAAAAACCGTTTGTAAGAATAAAGAAAAGTGTGATTCAAATTAAAAATGGATAAATATTTCCTACTACAAAAGTGACTGCCAAATGCGAGTGTTTTTGCCTAGAATTTTCACTCATGAATTACATGAAATTATAGTAACTTTAAATATAAAGAGTAAATCCACTCACAAGTAGGCATAGGCTATGAAATTTATAAAGTTGAAGCCTGAGTAGGGACATGATAAACGGTGTTGCATAAGCCGTAGCTAGATTTCAGAGTCACTTGGACGTTAGGTAACTCAAAAAAAAAAGTAACTGCCGAATCAATTAATGAACAAGTAATAATGTTCATAAATTGATTCGGCAGTTACTTTTGTAGTAATATTTATCCATTTTTAATTTGAATAATAAGTACTTAGTATTTTTTTTAACTTGCACATTTATTCTTACAAATGGTTTTTGAAAAAGTAATTTTTTTTTCATAGAAAAAAAAGGTGCCAGATTTTTAGACCTGAAATATATTTGATGGCATATAGATGGTGTAAATGAAGAAGTTCATACTGATGGACATGATGCTATATGGGAAAGGAAAAAACGGAATAATAGCATAATATAATAATAACAGATTTTAAAAAAAGGATGCCCGTGCTGGTACAAGGTTTTTTTTATATATACGGTACTATTGTACCATTTACATAAATAAGTATAAAAGAACACATTAATTGCGACACATAAATTCATCAAGTTCTTTTAAACCACTTACATTTTATAAATGCTATATAAAAAATTTAAATTATTAATAATAATAATAATAAAACCCTTATCCGCACCCCAATGGTGCATAGGGCACTGCTTTATATAAACGCAGTGTTATCTTGATCGTTTACACATGAAGGAAAGGTGATCAGCCCCCCGCTTCAGGACCAGTCCAGGGTAATATTGAATAAATATATTTATATAAAAAAATTAAATTAAAATAAAAAAAATATATGCTATAAAAATAAAATATTATATTTAAAGTAAACAATAACATAAATAAACTAAGTTTTAAATCATTTTTTATCCAATTTTGCAAGGTAATACGAAGGTGTACGAGTCCTTTTAGGAAATTAATCAAAAAATTGATAAAGTTAAACACTTCAATTATCCTCGTGATAAATTTGAGTCTGATATGAACGTATAACCGTGAGTAGAAGATATAAGTGTACAAACAATAAGCACGTGCCAGCTACCCTGGGGGCTATACACTTTATCACTTTCCACTCGGCGAACTCTTAAGTAGGTACCTTAACAGTAATTATTACGCTTAAGCGATATGATACTGCAAAGATTTACTGAACTAATTCAGAGTTCGAGAAACCAAAAACCAATTCCGATCTTAAGCACTTAAGTGACCAAGAGACATGATTGGGATAAATTTGTAGTGAGAAATTAGAAATTTAATGGAAATGCCTTCTGGTATTGTTTTTTTTACAGTTTTTTTTAACTAAACACATGTTTTATTGTACTGTCTTACTAACTAGGATAGGCTCCGTTCTAAGTCAGACAAGAAATTTTTTTTTTATACATGTGAATCATAAGAAACACCATGATATGAACAAAACAAAAAATGATTAAAAACAAAGAAAAAAAGTATTATAATAATATTTTGAATGCATGTTCAAATTTTTAAAAAAAAAATAAAAAAATGCCCGAAAAAAATCATAAACGATTTTATTTATATGTATTATTTTTTCGGGATGGGAATCGAATGGGTGAAGAAAGAATAGTAAAATCAAATTTATGAGACGAGCATATCAGAAAATAGAAGCAGAATAAGACTGAGGAAAACTTGGCACCATCAAGAATGTCAAATACTTGAAAGGTAAGAATTCCGAATAATCAGCGGGTATGTATGAGGAGATAAATAAATGAGGAAGAGACAAAAATTATTTGTAAAAACAGATTGGTGTGGGGTTCTATTTTCTCTGCCTACCCCTGTGGAGCGGCGTGATGGTAAGTTAGTTAGTAGCTTTATGTTAGTAATAGTTTGATAGGCGTTGGCTGGAAAAGGTATGAACTTGGGATCCGAATGAAACCTTGATTGATATCACTACTGGAAGTGAGCATCAACACAATATATTATAATAATGGATCATTTTCAGACGGGAGTAATATCTAATTTAACATACTCAACCTATAAAGGATTGTTTAAGACTCGTCTTGTGTTTATAACAGCCGGCATAACCAATATTTTCATTCATCATTTTCATTTGCAAAATTCGCCTCAGTAAAAACGTTGTTTTCGTAAGTTGCCAACGAATGACGCCACAGAAACGAATCCACACTACAACTATTACAGCTTTATAAAGCAGATACATAAAGGGATACGCCCCATAACACACCCGATGACGTAAAACTTGATGACGTATAGCGGTGTCCGTTTTTCGTTTTATTCAAATATATAAAGTTTAAATCTTCATATTTCCCTTATTTATCTACAGATTTCAATAAGAATCGTACCCATAGTCTTGTGATTTTTCATATTAATTTATTAGTCATTAATAACATATGAGAAAAATCCATTTACCATGATGCCACTTCCTCATATAAACTCGAAACAATTTTCAAGTTCTGGATTTAAAAAATCTGAACCTAGCTCTTCCCAAATTGTCAACCCACCTAGAAAAATTTCGACGGGCCATTCAAATAAAAATCAACTTTTTAGCATAATCGTGAACATTCTACAAGGTAATATATTTTATTCATTATCAATAAATCATTTGGAATTCTGCAGTAGTAAAAGTCATGTCCGATCACTGAAATTGGCCGTTTATGTATATACCAAGCGGGAAACAATCGTTCGTGTTATATGTATGTATGTACGATGCACACAAAATATACATAAAACGGTATTTATAATTGTTTTATTTATAATTTTTATTACAAATTACATTTTTTATACATAATTACAAATTACAGATTACGGTAATGTGCCCTCACTGAGAAATCCTGCGCCGAAGGTTTCGATTTTACACTTTTTACTAAATTTATTTATATACATACAATAATAATAATAATAAAACCCTTATCCGCCCCCAATGGTGCATAGGGCACTGTGTCATATTAACGCAGTGTTATATTAATCGTTTACACATGAAGGAAAGGTGATCAGCCCTCCGCTTCAGGTACCAGTCCATGGTAATATTGAGTTATATATATATATATATATATAATATAAGTTATATATATATATATATATATATATATATATATATATATATATATATATATATATATATATATATATATATATATATATATATATATATATATATATATATATATATATATATATATATATATATATATATATATATATATATATATATATATTTCTAATAATGAGCCGCTTAGGCTCACAGAAATAGTATGAAATTGAAATATTGGTGTAAATTATAAAAATATTTCTATTTTTTTTTTAAAACAAAATTATAATCTAAGAAAATAGATTACGAGTCAAATACGACATGGCTGAATAATACGATGTAATTCAGATATGCCTACTTCCATTATCAATTTATGAATAATTTAAACTAAACTAAATATTAACATTTTAATATTTAGTTTCAATATTTAATAACTTTTTGACAATGGGCGCAAGTTGTACAACCTCATGGCATGGTAATCAAAGTTCTTATGACCAAATGACCTATGTGTTTTGATTGGTGTTTTTTGGATCTTGTAGTTCTCTGTATATTACCACAAAGTGTATTAGTTGTGATATGTGTGCTTTGTGTGTATGACACACAGTTTGTTTGGATACATTCGGAGGCGAACACAGAATTATTATCTGGCCTTGTCCGTTCAGCGGCAGCGTTCAGTCTCAGTCCGTTCGGATTAAGGTCACGGGCACGCGGGCAGGTCCAAGGCAGTACGTTAAACCGGCGATGCATTTTTTTCCTACAAAATTACAAATACAATCGCCTTAACCCCTTATTAACCTAACTCCGATATATCAACTTTCGGTACTATAGCAAAAAATTCAGGATCTGACGTCATAATTTATAAAAGTATCATAAACATTACTTTCCTATTCATTCATTGTTTACTTTGTGTAAGGGGGGGGGGGGTCAAATTAATACAAGTGATTTTTTTCACTAAAATATTTATTCAATATTACCCTGGACTGGTACCTGAAACGGAGGGCTGATCACCTTTCCTTTAACGCTGTTAACGATCAAGATAAGACTGCATTTATATGATGCAGTGCCCTATGCATCATCGTGTGCGGATAAGGGTTTGAATGTTAGGGATTCCTTCAGGGTTGTGCAAAAAATCGATTAATTATATTGTACAATTAGTTTTAATATTACAAAAATTGAAGTTCCAAAATTACTTAAAGAGAAACGAGAAAAACGAAACCTATTTAACTAATTTTCTTTCCGCGAAATGTAAGTTGAGTAAAGATGTGATATTATTTTAAAAGATAAATGTTATTTAACGTGTCAAGAAGAATAAACAATATGCAATTAATTGATACAAATATAATACATATTGCATAACTAAAAAAATACAATTACTCACATCCCTACACTATTTCTTTCAACACCGGATGTCGTCAATTAGGTCAGAAATCGTTTTATTCGCAGTGTTGTGCGCACGGCGTATAAAGGAAGTCGATATTAAGCGAGCAGCATTTCCTTATAGACGATTTTTATAACATTTTAATACATTTAGTAAATATTAATATAACTAGTCTCGGAGATATATTTTCGTCCGCCGAAGATAAAATTATGGTACATTGTGTTTAAAATATATCTGATCAATTAAGTCATGTGTTTTTTCATAACACATTTAATTTCTTTAATTATTTATTTTTAAATCGAGGTATTTCCAGCATAGAAACCTCAAAAGTCTGGTGACCAAAGGGTTAACTTCTTTTCCTGATTTTTTGCAAACTATGACGTTTATATCCGTATTTATAACTATAAAATCATTATTTTTTCCTTCATCTTTTATAATAAAAGACTGGATGCAGTCAAAATCTCTCATAAATATGGGCCAAATAGATGTAAAAGTGATGTTCGACTGGTGGTACAGTGGAACCAACCTCTCATAACGAGCACCTCTTATAACGAGTAATTTACATAACAAGCAAAAAAAAATATGAAAAAGTTGCTTCATTAACGAGCGATGTTTCGCATAACGAGTAACAGAGGAAGGGCAAGTCCCTTTTTCACGACATTCACTTGTGAACCGGGACATTCGCGGCTTGAGAATTAGGTTTACCAAAAGGACTCTCACTTCTGCTTGGAAAAAACTTTGGCCAGAGAATGATTTTGACATTATCAAATGTGATTATGAAACAGTAACTGTGGAGTCTACGGTCAACGAGATTGTGACATAAAAACGAGATGTCAGAGAAGAATGAACGGTAAAAGTAATTTATGATTCGAAGGTATCTGGGAATAGAAGCTGAGGAAGACCGAGGAAAACTTGGCATGATCGAGAGTTTTGATTAGTTAAGCTAAGTGGTCAGGTCAAGAATCGGAATAATCGTCGAGTATGTATGAGGAAATGCATGAATGTGGAAGAGGCGAAGTTGTTAGCAAATAAAGATTGGTGTGGAGTTCTATTCTCTCTGCCTACCCCTGCGGAGAAGAGGTGCGATGATTATCAAGTTGCTTAGTTATGTTTCCTTTACTGTTTTTTAAATTAAAAATGTATTTTCATATGTTTCGTGTCGTGTCTTCCTCTGCTTCTATTGCCGACAACATTCGACTCATAAATGTGTTTTAATCACGTAATATTAAATGCACATGATATTTTTTCGGCATTCGTTGGAGTTGGATACGCGAGAGTGCAGTAAACATATGCAGATTATTTCTTGTAAATATTTTTTCTCGGAATAAACAATTTTTTTAATTCACATCACTAATTCCAGACGGCCTGTGTTTGGAAACAGGAATAAAGTTGTAGACTGAGGCTGAGAAGACCGAGTATAGAAATTGTATTTCTTAATTTTATTTCTAAACACCGTACGGTGTTTGAAAATGATGCGGAATGCATCGAATAACGCGTCGCAATAGATTTGAAGAAATAGTGGTATTAACCAAGTAAAACATAAATTAAAAATAGATACATGTTTTAGAATTTAGTACACAAACCCTGATTATGACAAAGTTCTTGTCAAAACGGGTTGGATAAAGTGTACCAATAAAAAGTGGTTCAAACAAAGTTGTTTTATTTTATAAAGTTTTAAATGGATAAATATTTCCACAAAGTGACTTCACAATTGATGAAATGTATTTCTAAAGCTATATCTTTGTATCTTCTTATCATTTGCAGGTCCGGACTGCATATTTTCGTGGGTTTTATGCACATTCCAATTCAATAAACTGAGTCTGAAAAGAGAAAGGGTATGTGCACCTACCGGGGTGAACAACCCCGTAGAGTGCGTGCAGACCAATAATGGTAGGGTTCGCATAATGGCTGCCAAAATAATTTTTGGTACCAAAAAGTGGACCGGGCCTGGCCTGCAGCATGTTTTAGTAATCGTCGGATTATTAGTCGTTAGTTAGAGCAAATTCGGTCCCTTGGTAATGATCACTATCTATAAAATGCAGTACGGCTGGCGCTTGGAGCAGAAACGTGTGTTTGGGGCGATTCTGCTACCGCTTCAAAATTACTTGGACCACCATACTTCGAGACGATGCACCGATGAGTCAATGTTTCGTGAAAGACTTTCAACCATACGTCCAAAATTGATCTACAATATTTCGTTTATCATGCAAGCAGTGGAGAATCTTGTTGCTGTGAGTAGACAACGACTCTTAAAGAATCGGAGAAAAAGGTCATAAATGCAACGAGTTCTTCGTCGATGGAAGCTGTATGAACTGTTGGCAGCTAAGAGAGAAGGAAAACGGTGAAAAACGTTTCACAAGTGTATAAAGTGATCGCTTAAGCCAGCCAAATGCTAGGTCGTAAGCCCTGGGAAGCTCATAATTCCATCGTCGTTCATATAAAGAGGAATTATAGATGTTTCATATGAAGTTGAGACAACTATAATATATAACAACAGTAAACTTGATCCCCAGTCTCGAGGATGCAGTAGAGAAGCGAAAATGGTGAAAGTAATAAACAAACTACATATTTTGACTAATATACTGCATGCATACACAATAGAGACATTCTGCGGCACGATAACATAACCTTATCAATACAATTAAAGAGTCTTGCCTTCATGAGATGAATTATCAAATTAAAACTGCAATTATTCCATGCAGCGCTCTATGCGCCATATACTAGTATATAAGTATATATATATATTTATATATATATATATATATATATATATATATATATATATATATATATATATATATATATATATATATACATATATATATATATATATATATATATATATATATATATATATATATATATATATATATATATATATATATATATATATATATATATATATGTGTATATATATATAAATATATATATATATATATATATATATATATATATATATATATATATATATATATATATATATATATATATATATATATACATATACATATATATATGTGTGTGTGTATTATATTATTAAAATCGTTTTCATATTTATTCTAAAACATTAAGTGTGAAGTCATTCTAGGGCAAAATCTGTGGTCTTAAAAGTTGTCATCAAGATGCTTAAAATTCGTCAGATTGATAGGGAAATAAATCTAATTTAACATCTTTATTATATCGGACAGTGGATTATTCACCTATGACTGAGATGTGAACTTAAAGGTGTGTCAACTTGATATGAATCGTATACCATTTTTTTCTTTTTTTCATGAAAGAAGAAAAGATTTCCATATTCTTTCATAGAAAAATAGTAAAAAAAGGAAAAAAACAATGCATGTTTTATATGAAGTTGAAACACCTTTGAAATTAATATTTATTTGTATCCCATAAGGGAGAATAACAATCATCTACAAAAACATTTTTTTGAGAGTACTTTTTTTGAGAATATCGCGCCATTGACACTAACGGAGGTGGTAGGAGAATAGGACCATGTATGTATTTTGATCGGGCGAATTAAGGTGAAACATACAAAACGCTTCATGTTAACGTGTGTTTAACATTCAAGTAGAGCATAACACTAAAGCGAAAGACGAAAAGGGCCGCATAGTGCTAAAAATCCATAATTACATATACTTAAATTATGGTAGATGATATCGACACGAGTTGCATATTTCACAAACATGCAACGTATGAATATACTGACATGTTAATCATACCTGCACATTGGGGGCATCAGAGGACTAACGTCCTATGTGACATTTTACAAAAAAAAATGGTACATTTACGTAGTATTACGTAGAATTTCACAGGTTTATTTTACAAAGATACACATTCGAAATGGTAATTATAATAATGATAGAATTTTAAAAAAGCTTACTTTATTAGGTGCCTATTTTTTCGGTAGTCAAATGGCAGAAGAGATAGCATTTGCCTTTTTATCCATTTTTAGAATTTAATTCAATGAATGGTTAAAAAAATTAATCCAAATACGCCTTTTTTTCGATCTTTTCGATTTGCGAAGGTTAATTAATATCGAAAACGTATGGATTTTTCGCTGTTTTGTATTTTATTTTATTTTTCTCACCAACTATCTCTTCCGCCATCGATTCAAATTTTGCGAGTGAAAAAATTTTAATCGCATCGCATACCAAACCCCGAAAATTTGTTCTTTTCTATATATATGGGATGATGAACAAACTGCAATATAATCAAAACTAAAAACGCCTTTAAAAAAGAGCATAAGTATAATGAAAAAACGATTAAGGTCCTAATCATTCGCTAGACATTGTTTTTTTTATATAAATGACCCTTAGAGGATGGGATCAAATTACAAACAAACAAAAAATGCAGAAAAAAAGCTCACTTAACAAGAAGAAAGGTACTTATCCACGACACAAAAACAGGTTGTGATATTAGTAAGAACATAATATGGATGAGGGGAAGAAAAAAGAAAAAGATGTTATCATTGATTCGAATTTTGGACAATCGTAATACTCGTAATAATTATAATACTAGATGTAGTAACGAATCGCTCACTCCTTTCAAGAACGTCATAAATAAAAAAACTTGATTTTTCAGATATAATACAATGTATTAAAATTAAATATCAAGCCACTTATTGAACTTTTTACTGTGGAAAAGATCTTTTGTGGTAAAACCTGAAGGTTCTTTCTCCATTTGAAAAATACTTAGTGAATTTTAAAAAATTATTAAACAATACATTTTCTTCAAAATGCAAAAACAACACTTTCTGCCATGTAGCGGGTAAATATTGAGTTAAAAATATGCCGCTTTTGCTGGGATATAGTACATTTTCTGGGCATTTCGAAAACATGTACAACTGAAAATTGACGATTTTTTATTTCTGATGTTCTTGAAAGGAAAGAGCGAAATGTCAAAATAGGAAAAAATCTAAGAAGTTGAGACATTTTCAATAATATTAATTTTAGTTATTAAATAATATTTTTTACATTTTAAACACTGAAGAACTGAAACACGGTCGGGTTAGAACTCGCAAATTATTTCAAATCCGTACCTGCATGATGCGTAAATAATGAAATGCAACCATCACCAAAATAAATTTAAATATTGCGAATTTCACAGCCAATTTATTAATGTAAACAGTGATTTTAAAATAATTTCCTCGGCATGTGAAATATTGAATATAATATAAATATTTAAAGATAAAATGTACAGTAACAATTGATTCAATATCAAAAAATTAAAAAAAAAACATCTCAGGGAACATTCATTGTGGTCATCGAATGACAACAATTTTTCTCACACATAATGATGTCAAATTAAAATTACGGGAAAAAAATGTCGATTGCTGTATTCACTGATGGTATTGGTATAATTTTTTGAAACTTCATTATTACTTATGATTTTTAAAAAAAAACTTGGTTCAAATCATTACTATACTCAAATTATTACTTGTTTCGGAATTACGTCCTCCCATAAACGGGTGATTTAATGCTTTTGAAAGTTTTTTTCTTCATTTAAATATTTAGACGTTTAAAAAAACAGCTTTCCCGAAACTATTAGTGTTAATATAAATCCCAAAGAAAGAAAAAAATCTTAACTAATCTTAAATAATTATGGAAATATTGATTTTAAACATTTAGTCCGGGAACACACAGGCACCTTGGTTTTGACGCAGATAGTGTAATTTTCATTTTTAATGCAAGATTCTCATTCAGCATGCACACGCTTGGCGATTTTTGTGTTGAAATCGAACCGAGAACGACACCGACAGCAGCAGCTCCATGCTGCACGTGTGCTACACTAAATGGCGGTGTTTGATATTAGTTCCACACATGTTTATTTATTTTCGTGAGAAATATAATATATTGAGGATAATATGTGTCGCCTACTTTCAAAATCAGCCAGATCCAATTTTATAAGATTTTAAAATAAATACTCTATCGGAATACCAGTTGTGGGTTTTATTGTTTAAAATATGTATATACCTGAAAACCCTGATTAAAATACTTAAAAACAGCTTTGTATTTCGAATTCCGCTATATTCATGGAACTTGCCTTCTGACCCATATCGGCCAATCAGAGAGCGGGGATAGATCAAAAATTAAGATGACGTCATTGTCGGTTTGTGTCTCGTGTTTTTTTTAAATACTGAAAAAAAATCCAAAAAATGGGAAAATTCTCTATTTCATAATATTTTATCTAAAGATAGACAAATTTTTGAAACATAAATGTTACCCGGAGAATTTCGCATTGTTTGTAAAATCGACTTACATGGATCTGGCGCATTTTGAAAGTAGGCGACACATATCATCTTAGACACTTATTCGAATGCTAATCGACTTATTCGAATGCTAATCAAACACGGTCGAACAAACAACCAAAACTAGTATGGAGACAATCTTAGAAAGGTCAGTGCACGGCGAATAAAGGCACCATTTACTGGCTTTAAAAGAAGTAGTAGAATGTGCAGTTTTTTCTCAAACCAATCACGAAGCCGGGGACACTTTTTGCGGCGCTAAAATCTGATTGGATTCTCCGCCAAAAACTTAGAATCACGTCTAGTGCAGCCATAAAAATACCTTTGTAGTACAATTCAAAATATTCGCATAATTTGCGATAAGCTCACTGCTTGCGGTCGGGATACCGCGTCGCAGGCAACCCGAATTCCGGTGGTATTCCAATATTATGCATTCCATGTTCGTGAACAGTTCATTCTTTAGCACCAGAAAAAGCATAATGATATAATATATTTGGATGTACACACACACACATACACACATATCTGTATACATATATAGGGCTTTTTTTAAACAAAAAAAGGTCCCGGAACTCACTTCATGTCAAGCTTTTTATTTATTGATTTGGCGTTAAATTTGTAAAAGTCTATTGTGATTTATTTTGAAAATGTCATAACTAGGCGAAACAATTGCCACAATAACTTTTATGTGTTTTAATAAAATACAACTTAGTAGACTCAAAATATCTATGTTTGATTAAAAAATTAATTCATAGATCAAGCTTTTTACTATGAATAAAATAAATGTTTATTCAAATATCATTCCAACATTGATTACAATACCATTTTTTTTTCATTTTGACGAATTATATAAATAAATATTGTAATAACGTAAGCGACACATTATTTCGTCGACTTGATTTAAAGAATTAAGAAAAAATATCTGAGAAAAATGGTGCCGGAACGCCGTTCCACCGCGTTACATGGAAAAAAGCCCTGCATATATATTCGTATTTGTAAATTGTTTGCGTTTTTTTTAAAGACTGCGATGTTGTCTCACATAATAATTATATATATATATATGTGACACATACGTGAGATATGATTTTATTAACCCGTATATGCACCTAGATGAATGTTAAAAATGTGGACTCGATAAAATCCTTTTTTGGATTTAATTTAAATTAGGGAAAAAATTACAGATATACCGTATTTATTATAGGTTAAGATGTATAGTATACTTTCTCGTATATGTACTGATAATGTACATGTTACGTATATTTTCTTCTTTAAACCCTTATCTGCTCCCCAATGGTGCATAGGGCACTGCATCTTTTAAAAAAAATACGTAGTGTTATCTTGATCGTTAACATATGAAGGAAAGGTGATCAGCCCTCCGCTTCAGTATTGTAATTATCAATGTATTGTATTCAGGGTAATATTGAATAAATATTAGAGTGAAAAAATCACTTATATTATATTTATTGGACCCCCCCCCCTTGGTAATCGAACCCGGGACCTCCTGAACGGTAGCCGAGCATGCTGACCATTACACTATATACGTATGACAAAATATGAAGCAAATGAAATCCTTATTCAGTTCGAACTAGTTCCAAAAAAAACTTTTTATTTTTTATTTTTTATTATTTAATTATTTTTTTCTTTATTTTATTTTATTTGTATACATTTATTTCAATAATAATTTTTAAATATTTAGAACATTTTTGTCTGCAGAGACCCACCAAGCCACCTTGTGTGTCTTGTCGGTGGAGTCCTTTTTAATTCATTTTTATTGTTTTAAGCGATTTTAACCTAATGTAACACACAAAAAAAGAGAAAAAATTAAGAATATAAACCTTATTAAGAGTTAACTTATTAAGTCTAGTTTTTACTAAAGAAAACAGTTTTTCTTTTTGAAAGTAACATAACATGGAAAATGAGCAAAGGCTCGCATGCCAATTTCCTAACACCTACCACACTTTTTGCACATAGCTTCAAATTTCAATTAACTTAAGTATTTTACCAAATTTAGTTTTCTCACTTAACAAGACAACCAGTTTCAGAAGAGCAGCGAACAATATTCAGAAACAAAAACTGGCACCAATGACTTCGTACCAACAAAATAATATAAACTAAAATGGCCACGTTCGGCCTTTAATGCACCATTTCCATAAAAAAGCTATGACATAAATGCGGCAGTCGGTATATTGAGTAAGCACGGCTATTTTTTTCCTTATTTAATATAAATTCTTAGAAAACATCAAATACCAAAAAAAGGTAAATGAAGTTCACTTGATACGTCTAGGATTCCAAGAACTTCGGGCTTTAAGCTATATTTAGTAAGAATTTACGTTTTTTTACTAAAAAACGTGGTCTCTAGTTAATACTAAGGATGGTGGAGAACGCCTATATAATAATTATAAAAAAAAACCCTTATCCGCACCCCAATGGTGCATAGGGCACTGTGTCTTATAAACGCAGTGTTATCATGATCGTTTTACTTATGAAGGAAAGGTGATCAGCCCTCCGCTTCAGGTACCAGCCCATGGTAATATTGAATAAATATTACAGTGAAAAAATCACTTATATTTATTTTTACCCCCCTTGGGAATCGAACCCGGGACCTCCAGAACGGTAGCCGAGCGTGCTGACCATTACACTACGGAGGCGGACATATACATGTAGAATGCCTATATACATGTAGAATATATTTATATATGTATATAAATGCATGAATATATATATATATATATATATATATATATATATATATATATATATATATATATATATATATGTATATATATATATATATATATGTATATATATATATATATATATATATATATATATATATATATAAATAAATATATATATATATATAAAATAAATATATATATAAATATAAAATAAATATATATATACATATATATATATAAATATAAAATAAATATATATATATATATATATATATATATATATATATATATATATATACTTTATAAATATATATATATATATATATATATATATATATATATATATATATATATATATATATATATATATATATATATATATATATATATATATCTTTCCATAAAGTATTTTTCAGTTCATTCATTTTGGATCCCTGACTGGGTTCTATTTTTTATAAGTCAGGCAGCTGGTTAATTTGGGTATAGGCAATATACTGCAATGACATTACGGCTGTCCAAACTAAAAACACAGTAAGGGACATTTTTTTGTAGTACGTTTTTTTGCATTTTTGGACTAAGTAGAATCTACTTAGTCCAAAAATGCAAAAAAAAAACTACTACAAAAAATGTCCCTTACTGTGTTTTGAGTTTGGACAGCCGATTACTCCAAACTTATTAAAAGTAAATGATAATAACATTAAATTATATTAACAGTAAATGAATGCCTACGGAATATTAACGTTGATACTATAATTGACATAATTTTGCCGGTAGAGTCAGGTCAAGGAATACAAGATTATTCGAAATGTAATCTCGAAGAGCACTTAAAACCAAATAATAAAAAATAAGCAGAGATTTATTTTTCGTGAAATGTGTATGACGACTAGACGTATGGCTATGAACGAAGCTAGGAATGTATGTCAGGACAGACGAGTGTGGCGTTCTATCCTCTTTGCCTACCCCTGCAGTGAAACGGCGTGACGATAGTAGTAGTAGTAGTTTTAAGAATTGTGCTATTCAGAAATATTTATTTACAAAGTTAACAATCATTCTCTTTATGACCCAAATGGTGCAAAGGGTACTGTATCAAATCTATAGTGTTAGTTTACCCATTAATCTAATGAAGCCATGGTGACATTTGACCCCCCCTAAGAATTGAGCGCAGTAGCCAAACACGTATAGAATTTATGTTACAATAATTTCCTAATAAAATAAAAAATATATTCATCATAGTAATGATTTATGTAATAAAGCAAATAACGAATTGCAATTATTTAAAAACATTTTCATTTATCGATTTGGCGTTTAATTTGTAGAACTCTTTCCAATTAATGTATTAAATGTTAAATCAAACACTGATTTTTTGTCTACTAAATTGTATTTTACTGTTAAATTATATAAATTTTGAAACAATAAAAATTAATAATATAAATTTTGTGATAATTATTTCGCCTTGTTTTGGCATTTTTACACGAATGTTTGACAATACATTCGTTTGAAAATGCGAAGACGAAACAATCGTCAGAAAATGTATTTATATGTTTTTTTACAGTAAAATACAATTTAGTAGACTCAAAAAAACAATGTTTAATTTCATAATTTAAAATATAATTTTCATATATATATATTTAAATATTATTAAATATGAGTCATTTTTCGTCTTATATTCGTAACAATAATATTTATTATACAGCACATTACACAATCTACTATAGTCACGTTGTCAAATTTACAGGTTATGTTTACATTGTACCGTAGAATACAAACAAGTTTTAATGCCTGAAATGCGAACTTACCTGCATGGAATCGGCGCTTATGATCTCCGTCTTGTACTTCTCTGCCAATTCAATTGATAATTTCGTTTTTCCGGTACCGGTGGCACCAAGAATTATTATCAAAGGCACACGCGACGAAAAACACATTCTAGACATCGCCATCGTAAACGTCAAACTAGCGCAGCTAGCTTCACTTTGTTGGAGCACGGCAGCCAACCAAATAATATTTGAAAATAGACCAAGAAGTAAGAACTGGTACACAGCAAATTCTTTCCGATAAAATTATTTATTTGCATATGTATTTTTATTGGTTGTGAAACTAGTAAAGATTTTACAAGAAAGTTAGGTAAACAAATACATTGTGCCATTAGTGAAAAAACTGAAAAAATTAACCTACTTTTTTTTCAGTGTTATTATGTAGGTATACACATCATAGTTATATTTCAGAAAAAATCTTAAATCTGTTCTTAATTTTTTTACTTGATGTTTTGTAAATTACTCAATTACTAATGAATATTGAAAAAAAACATTATTTATTATCTAATACAGGCTGTCTAAATCAGATACTATTTTTTTCCTTTAATTTGAGGAAAGTGAAAGATGTTTCGGCCCTTGAGATTAATGTCAAATTTTACAATAATATAATCATGTTCATGTAAATATCACCTATACGCGCTAGTGAGTAAATTAGTTTTTTTTAAATACGAAAAATGTATATATTAAATGTTGAAATCAAATACTGATTTTTTGAGTCTACTAAACTGTATTTTACTGTTAAAAAACACTTTAAAATAAATTTGTGACATTTGTTTCGCCTTGTTATGGCATTTTCAAACTAATGTATCCGACATGGATTACAAATTTATTTTGATGTGTTTTTTTACAATAAAATACAATTTAGTGGACTTAAAAAATCAGTGTTTCTTTTTAACATTTAATATGTAAAGTAAAATGGAGTTATACAAATTAAACGCCAAATCAATAAATAAATACGAAAAATATACCTACTTTCGTAGGGATATACTCGTATCTACAAATACGAATATGTTATTGAGATGCGAATGCAGAAGTCTGGGTATTAACAAGGCTGACGACTTGCCATCGTCTGATATAGTGACCACTTTGAACACCGTGCAACATTATTCGTTTGCAAAACATTAATAGATATGAATATGGAAACCTGTTTTGAAGTTATGTGAATTTTTTACTTATTACTGGAATTTTGAAACCCCACTATAGATTAATGGAAGCGTGATATTACACAGAATAGCTTGGCACAATTATCTAAATTTATGCTGAAAATCTAGGTGTATGTTTTGATTCTACAGTATTTATATCTTGAAAAGAAAACTGTTCTGTAGAAAAATTATTCCGCTGTAAATTTCACCCAGTTGATATATATGGTAAGTGCCAATTTTGGACACCAAATGCGAACTTCACGGCAACTTTGATTATGTATTCACTTCCTAGAAAATATCGTACCTTTCAAATATTTTTAATCGATCTAAATTGGGTTTCGTAAAGCCAGAATGATTTAAAATACCAAATCACTTTTTTAAAGGATTATATTGAAGTAATAACGTGCACTTATTGTGAAGATAAGGCAAAAATATGGCGTATTATGGAACCACACAAATCGAGTCTTTGATTTTTTTACGCATTTCACGGGACCGAATGCGTAAAAAAATCAAAAACTTAAAACTTTTAAAGGTACACACTTTTCTCGGCATGTATTTTATAAATAAATGTTGGGTATGGTATCGCAGTTTACAGTTAACAATAGGTTGGAAAGGAAAAATAGGGTAAAGAAAAGAATAAGTACTCTTGTATGTTTTTAATTGGTAAACTTAAATCATCATACTCATACACATAATCAAGGAACAAAACCAAAAAAACTTCTTGTTTGAATTAAAGATAAACAAAACAGTAAGTACAAAACATTAATTGAGCCTCAGCGAGTAAAATGGATACAACTTCACCTGAAGATAAATGTCGGCATTACACGGTGTAGATACCCCTGGCTGTAAACTAATGCTTACTTATCGCTGAATGAAACTGAGTTATACTAAAGCGCACAATCGAATTGGACACTTTTCTATGGCCATTTGCCGGCAAGTGCTCTGGATGTGCCTCGTAGCAATTAATAATAATATGGTACTCAAATGGCCGTAAGAAGGAATACGCTTAATTTGAACCTCAACTTGTTAAAAATGTAACGAAATAATAGAAACGGCTCAGTAAATCGATAGATGGATCTTGTCCTCCCTATAATTAAATAACTATTATGATATATATAACAAAATTCAAAATGTCAAAATTAAAAGCAGGTACAATATTCGAGAATCGACTGATTCTCCCTAGTATCTCTAAAAGTAACTAAAATTTTCATATAAAAAGCTACATAACTACAAACTACAGTATAAATTTTCGCCATTTTTGTATACATAGGCTCGACCTCCGACCGGGCGAAGGATACGAAACATAATCATAAAATAAAACGCATCCTTCAATCGGATCTCCCGTGTTCACAGTAGGCTCAAATAGCTCTACGACTCTCCGTTTCTGTAATAGTAACTAGTAACCCTTCTAATCAAATCCTCACAATTACTATTTCGTAAGAGCCAAATCAGGTTTAACCAAAATACTTTTGTTTAATAAATGTATCTTTTACCATTTTGTCGTCACAAGGCACATTCCGCACTATCTTTTCTATCGAGAAGGGAAAATGACGTCGTTCGGATCTGCTACACTTCTAGCAGATAGTATGCGACGTAAATTCTTCTAATTTGGTTTTACTTAATACATAGCTATTACCAAATTAACGACAAGAGCCTACAGAAGATCTTAAATTTATACATGATTAAAAACAGTATTAACACACGATACCTTTACGAATCCGAAAACATTCGGATCCTATGACAGGATTCCACACACAAAATGTCTAAATTGGGTCGCGACATTTTATCAAATCGCTAGAGCGGGCAAACATATCTTCAAATATGTGCGACTAATAATATTTATATTACAGATGTTATCAAAAAGTTTATATCTATTGTATCGATATTAGATATTTTACAATAATTATGTATGGGGTTCTATCGACAAAGGGTTTGTTAAAATAAACATTTACACATTGTATTGAAATGCAGTTGTGTATATTAAAAAAAAGTAGTTACTACACAATTAAAAGTGAAGCTATCCTAAAACGATAGGATTAAAAATTTATTAGGAGGATCTCACCAAATATGTACAACCTTATACACGCGTGTTGAGTGGCTGATGGCCGGTGGCAGCGGCGTCCGACAATGTCTCTTACTTCTCTAACAATTAATTGTAAAAAAGTGTAAAAATAAACATTTATTATTTCCAGTATAAAATACGTTTGTAACGTTGAAAATCTAGGAACATGTGTCATTTGGGAAGAACTAAGAGTTGCATTAACGAAAGCCGGCGCGCACAGTTCGACGAAACACACGCCACACCCGTCCGAGGGATTAACTCTTAAGTG